>NC_056707.1:23390477-23575167 GCF_018831695.1 Puntigrus tetrazona
TCCACCCTGTTACTTTTAAAATCATGTGCATCTCTGTGCACATGCTTATCTTATGAAATTACAACACACAGGATCATTTATGTTCTGTATTTTTTCTTCTGATAGCATCAGCAAAGACTCAGTGGGAGTTGGTTCAATGTTGTTTATACTGGTTATAATGAGGTAAAAAGAGACAATTGAACAATTGAATTACTTTATTCTCTTGACTTTTTTTAAATCAGCATCTACATAAATAGATGCAAAGCATTAAAAAACACATAACTGAACAATCTACTGTATGCATTTAAATAGACTGTCAGTGAATTCATATACATGTGACAGATATATAATGTATTGGAAAAGCAGGTGTTATGTTCAGAACTTATCCTTCTTCTCAAGGTCAATGTACTCCTCTACAGGACGTTTTTTTTTCTTAGATGTCTTGACAAGTCCATACACCAAGAGGGCAACAGCAACTGCTGCAATAACGGTGAGACTGAAGAGGACATTTAGAGCCAGTGTAGCATCAGGACCTGACACTTCCAAACCTAAGAAACTAACCAAAGGTTCCTCACCAGGAGGAGATGGAGGAGTAGTACCTGCAAACAAGAAAATAAGTTGGATGGATGGACAGATGGACGAATTAACAAATGAATGGAACAATGGCGTAGATAGATAAGCAAATAAGTACCTGGGATGTCAACATCAGGTTCATGGATCTGACAGTCATGTGGACTTTCTCCTGGACTTATGAAGCCATTGCAGTTGATTATCGTAGCGTAGTGCCAGACAGATTTCTTGGGAATACGTGGTAATGAAGCATCTGATCGATTTACATAGAAAAAGCCGAATTTTTCATCAAAACCCGTCGCCCATTCCAGATTGTCCATTAGTGTCCAGGCAGCGTAGCCACGGATGTCTACTCCATCCAGCAAATACGCTAAAGAATAAGAATTATCATAAATGAAATTTAACCAAAATGCTTGTCTAAAAAACAAACAATAATATCAAAAGCATCACAAAAATATGTTGCATAATGATGTCCTCTCTAAGAGTAAACAAAACCGCTTTACCTTTCAGGGCCTGATTGATATAGTTATCATAGTAGTGGCTTCGGTGAACATCATTCAGATTCATTGACCCTCGTTCTGATACTCCGTTCTCTGTAATGTAAATAGGAGGGTCTCCATATTCCTCCTTGATGAAATTTAGAATTTTTCTGAATCCCACAGGAGTTACTTTCAACCAGAAGGAGCCAGAATCCAGCCATGTACGATCCGTAACTGTTCCTGCCCCCCTGGAATAGATTGAAACATAAATATTTATGCATGTTTTAAACAGATTAGGCTCTAATCAGTGTGACTATGTTTAGTAAAACTTAGAAGGCTACCTGTCTGCATCATAATGCTCAAGGTTCTTGTAGTCCAGGTTATAGGCTAAGACAGTGGTGTAGTGGTTGAATCCAAAATAATCATGTGTTCCCTTTATCCTCGCTACTTCTGCAGGGGTAAATTCTGGAAGCCTGTTAGATGTAAAATACAAATGTAAAAGCAATACATCATAAGCAATACAAGGCTCTGAATTTATCACAAAAAAAAAAGATATTTTTTACCTTGATTTTGGTCGGCCAGCTGCTAAACTTCTATCTCGAATAATGTCCTTCATTAAATCACTGTAATCTCCATTGAACACGGGATGAGCAAACCAACCAATCTGGAACTGTTTCAAGAGATGAAAAATAAATGTAAATTTTAGTTAATGATAGCCACTCTGTCATAGATGTAGAAATGGTTGGACTACAAACTGTACCTGGACTACACGAATGGCAGCATCCACGTCTTCTTGTTTGTATGGATTTCTTGGTTCAGCCCAGTCAGAGTTTATAGTGATGCCAACTATGCCACCGTGTTTTGCACGATACTTGTCATTATATACATGCCAGGCCTCAGCATGAGCCTTGATTAGATTGTGTGCCACAATATATGGTGCAGTGCCTGGTCTGAAACTTATACCTAGACAGAAATAAAACCATAAGTTACTTCAATATCATGCTATACAAAAAGTAAGTGGGTCATTTTCAGTGCGGATTATACCTGGTGCTGCACTTCCATAGCCATGTCCCACCATTGCAACATTGTAGGGTTCATTTATAGTGATCCAGAACTTTACTTTGTCTCCCAGACTGTTGAATACAACATCAGCATAGTCTCTGAATCTCTCAACAATGGTGTCATTCTCCCAACCACCAACATCCTGGAGTGCTTGTGGAAGATCCCAGTGATACAAAGTCGCCTGCCAGTTCAAAAATAATCCATATGAGTTTAATTCTTTTAGGCTACAAAAGCAATTTTATTCAATATATTTTACCTGTGGTTTGATATTGGCTGCCAAAAGAGCATCTACTAGCCTATGATAGTAGTTGAGTCCAGCTTCATTAATTTTACTGTTTGTTCCATCTGGCATAATTCTTGGCCATGAAATAGAAAATCGATAGTGGTTGACCCTGAGTGTTTTGAGACTATTGATATCCTCAGCGATCTTGTTGTAGCTGTCACAGGCGATATCACCATTTTCATCCAGCGATATCTTTAAAGCAGTATGAGCAAATTTGTCCCAAATGCTGAGACCTTTTCCATCGGCTCTCCAGGCGCCCTCTATCTGTGGCATTAGAGAATAACATAAAACAAATGTTATAATTTAAAGTTCCTCAGAACAAATACAATAAGACAAAAGGTTACACATCATTTCACACACTACATATCGGTTCTTTTTAAATTGCAACTCAACCTCAGAGTATTAGTAGACTTGATGGGTTAGGGTTAGTAGAACAATGAACAATGTTCTTGCAAATTTACTACCGCTGGGGAACCATTAAAATAAAGTATTAACAGGAGATATTGGGCTGACAGTCTACTAATCATTTAATAACTGGTAGCTGGCATGTAGACAGAGCGTCTAAGCTGGACTATCAAAATAAAGTGTATTTTTTAAAATGGATTGTACCTGATAGGCAGCAGTTGCTGTGCTCCATATAAATCCCTCTGGGAAATGTCCATATAACATTTCTTCTTCGGTTGGCAGTGGAAAGCCATTATTTCTCATTATGTCAAAGTAGAGGTGAGCAGAGCGCTTTGGAGTTCTTGGACGACTTGAATGTTTAAAGTTCACGTAGTGAAGCCCATAGCCAACAGTGTAGCCTTTCAGCCACTCAAAGGAGTCCATTAGAGAGGAAGCAATGTAACCTTTGACACGTACTCCATCCAGATTGTGCGCTAAAAAGAGAATGCATGTAAATGAGTGTCAGGTTAAACAATTTGCTAAACAACATTACAAACTTTGGGCTGCATTCACTATTCTGTAATAGTAAAAACTACTTTTCTTTGGATTTTAATGCGCAAATATATGCACTTAGTGAATACCTTTAAGAGCTTCATCAACATAGGTCTTCAGGAAGAATATTCGATCAGTGTCATCAACTGTTATAGCAGTGCCTGTAGCCACACCATTTTCTGTGATATAAATCTCAGGGTCTCCATACTCTTCCTTTAACCAGTTAAGAAGTCTCCTGATACCCCAGGCTACAGCCTTTTGCTCATTAACAGCTGTATTTTCAGAGCCATCTGCATTGTCTTTTTCAACATCCTGATCAGTTTCATAAGACTCTATATTGAGTCTGCTGGTCACATGACGCACAACTTTGGTAGTGTATGTATTAATGCAGAATACATCAGCTGTTCCTTGGATAAAGGCTTTGTCTTCATCAGTAAAAGAAGGTAACCTGGATTCGGTTAAGCCTTGAAGTTCACTCTTGTTCCCAACCTGCCACTTCATAGCATCAGGATAATCACCATTTTTAAAGATGGGGTGTGCAAACCAGCCAAGCTGGAACTGAAGAGCTCGATCAGCAGCCACCACCTCTCGAGGAACATTGATGTCTTGGGGTTCTGCCCATTCGGCATTCAGACTAATGGATACCAGACCTCCTTGAGATGCCCTGTACTTCTCATCATAAGTGTGATATGCTTGTGCATGAGCTTTCAGGAGGTTGTGTGCAACCCTGTATGGAGCATCTCCAGGTTGCTTCATGTTAGGCGGAATCTGCCCCAGTCCATATCCTGACCATGCAATTGTCTGGGGTTCATTAAATGTGATCCAAAACTTCACCCTGTCTCCAAATGTTGCATAGCAGAAGTCACAATACTCATTGAATATATTAATCATTTCAGGGTTGTCCCAACCATTGATGTCCTGCAAAGCCTGTGGCAGGTCCCAGTGGTAGAGCGTCACCATTGGTGTGATATTGTTTGCTATGAGACCATTTATGAGCCTGTTGTAATAGTCCACCCCCCTCTGGTTAAGAGAAGATTTATAGCCGCTGGGAAAAATTCGAGACCATGACAAGGAGAATCGGTAAGTTTTCACTTTTAGGCTCTCAGCATGTGTAGATCTGCATCTATTTTGTTATAACTATCACATGCAACATCACCATTGTCATTGTTTGGGATACTACCAGGTTTTTGAGCGAAAGTATCCCAAACACTTGGCCCTTTTCCATCTGCATTCCAGCCACCTTCTACCTGATATGCTGAAGACGAGACACCCCAAAGGAATCCTTCTGGAAATGTTCCGTAGTGATAAAGCTGTCTCTCAAACTTGGTCTGAGGGGAGAACTTTTCCCAAACAACCTTGGATTTTGAAGGAACTTCAGATGGCAGCAGTCTAGGAAGTCTTGTGATTCCAATTTCATTTCCATACATCTGCATCTTAGCCTTTGTCGTAGTCTCTGCAAATCCATTTCTCTCAATCACTTCTGAGTAGTAATATGCTGATGCTTTGGGGTTCTTGGTCTGTCAGGATCTTCAAAGTCCACATGGTGCAACCCAAATCGTTGACTGTAGCCTTGAGGACCCTCAAATCCATCCATTAGAGCCTGGACTGTAAACCTCTGAACATCAATTCCATCCAAAAGTACAGCTATTTGGACAGAAAGATGTTTGTGAACTTCAGATAGTGATTTTTTAATTACATAGTATGATATTAGAGTTTGGTAAATATTTTGTTACATTTGTAGAAGGCTACATTAAGGTCAGTCTGTAACAAATTCATTAAGTCTACTGCTTCCCCCAAATTTGGTGACCTAAAACCATGATCCATAAAATGATTGCAGATTTGAACATTTCCTGAAGTGTTCATTTTTGAGAGACTTATTTGACTGTTGACTAACTAGCAAATTCTCGAAAAGAAGAAGTAGGTTAAAGTATCTAGGTTAAAGTATGGCCAAACATCAATGCTTTTTAAGATACATACATACATGGCTTCCTAGGAAAGGTATTTTTGGCCTGGAAATTAATACTGTATAATGTATATTTTTAAATATAAAAAATTACAATCTGCAATAGAAAATACCTTATAGAAATACATACATACAATAGACCCTGAGGTTTAAGTCACCAAAATGACTGATTTCATACAGACTGACCTGCTATCTCAAAAAAAGAATATTAGAGTCTTAGTTTTGAACACTGACCACTTAAGATGCTTACCTTTCATTGCCTCATTAATGTAGGTTTTGAGATAGTCAACACGATTATTGTCATTGAACACATCACCATTGTATTCAGTTGGCATTCCATTTCCTGTGATGTAGATGGGCACCTTTGTGATGGATGTGTACTCTAAAGAGATGTAGTTCAATAATCTCCGAAGACCCCACGGAACAGACTGGATCTGATCAGACACTGTAGGGGGCCATGTAGGATCAATATGAGTCTGGAAGTCCCCGACATTATTCTGTCCAGCATCACAACTATTCAAGCTCTCACTAATCATTCGGGAAGTATAGTGGTTTAGTCCAAAGAAATCAGCTGTGCCTCGAATTCTTTGTTTCTCAGCCTCAGTGAAAACAGGCAGTCTGGCTAGCTCTTTACCACATGAAGCTTTCTTTTCCTCAATTTGTTCCTTTAACACGGTTGAATAGTCTCCATCTACAAATATGGGATGAGCAAACCAGCCTAGCATGAAGTTTAGATAACGCTCAGCTGCTGCTACATCTTGATCACTTGAGGGATTACTTGGCTCTGCCCAATCGGAATTAAGAGCAATGCCCACTTTTCCACCCTGCAGTTTTCTGTAATTATCATTATAAATATGCCAGGCTTCAGCATGTGATTTTAGAATATTGTGTGTCACCTGGAAAAACAAACAAAGAATTATCACTTTCTAAACTCAAAAAAAATTATATGGTATCTTCAGATTGACAGACACACCTTGTAAGATGCGATTATTGGGTCTTTCACTCTCGGGGGATGTTCCCCTGTTCCATACCCCAAGTTGCTCACTACCCACGGGCTGCCGAAGGTGATCCATGTTTTGACTCTGTCTCCATAATGAGAGAAGCAGAAGTCAGAAAATTCTTTGAAAGCGTCCACAACAGAGTCATTTTCCCAGCCGCCTAAGTCCTGCAGAGCTTGAGGAAGGTCCCAGTGATGCAGGGTAACAGTGGGCTCAATGCCGGATTGTAGCAGTGTATCAATCATCTTGTCATAATAGGCAACACCTTTTTCAAGCAAACTTTCTTTGCGTCCGGTGGAGAAAATACGAGCCCATGAAATTGAGAACTGATAATTAGGTGCCTTCATGCCCCTAAGCAGATACACATCATAGTCCACCTTGTGATAACTATCACAGGCCAAATCAGTGGTCTGGTTTTCAAAGACATGGCCTTCATGGCTAAATCGGTCCCAAATGGTCTCACCCTTCCCATGTTCAGCCCATCCACCTTCCACTTTGAAACTCTCACTGGAGACAGACCAGTCAAAATTAACTGGGAAGGAGCCACTTAAAAACTGATCACGCTCGGCTTCAGTTTGACTTCTAAATTTCTCCCAGACCTTTTGGTATGAGAATGCAGAAGCTGATTTCTGATGTGAGACTTCCTTAGTATTTTGCATCTGCAAACTAAATGAGAATATGGTTGTTATGATGGATTTTTGTATCAATATTATGTACTGATAACTGTACTATTTTGTTCTCAGCTTACCTTTTCTTTTCGGTTTCTTCCTGATTTAGCTTCTCAAATAGATGTGTGATGTCACAGCCCATGATGTGAAGATCTTTGTTCTGTAAAACTGACAAATAATACTAGGTTAGCATTTGGTATTTTAATTCCATAAATAACATCTTAGTCTTTAAACACATCACTTAAAAATATACCAACTTGTACCTTCAAAAACTGCATGAAGTGGTTGAAAATGATCTTCATTTCCATCACAGTCTTCGACTGTCAGCTGATACATAAGGATGGGCTTTTGGCCACTGCCAACCTGAAACAAGAGTGTCAAATGTTGTTCCAGTGTCCTGATATGTTGTGTCACATTAACCATTTAAGCAGTCTAGAATATTAAAAAGCAGCAAGTTAACTGATGACTATTCAATGGGCGGATCTGCTGTAAAGTTGATTATACTTACTATTACTTCAAGAGCCACAATAAAACCTTTGACAAAATCTGTTTTGTCAAAAGCATTATATAAAGAAAAGTGACTTGACTTGACATTACCTGTAACTTCCTCAATTCCTCTGTAAGAGGTGTCTTCAATTTGCAATTGTACTGCATGTGCAGAGAGATGAAATCCACATATGCCTGAAGATGAGATAAGAGCAGTATGTAATAAATTACATAACATTAACTATTTGCCAGTATAATATATGATTATCTTTCTTGAACACTTACCATGATTTTAGTACCTATTTGATAAATGGAGTTAATATCACTGGCTCTGATCCCAACAGACAAAAAGTGCTGAAGTGAGAGAGAGAGAGAGAGAGAGAGAGAGAGAGAGAGAGAGAGAGAGAGAGAGAGAGAGAGTGAGAGAGAGAGAAACAGAGAAAACAGTCTGAATGACTCATTGTACTATTATTAAGAACTATGTAATGTGGAAAGAAGCGCTATAGTTGTCACAATTTATTCTAGTAAATACTACTTAAGTTTATGTTTAAAGTTTATAAAGATTCAAAATGCATGTGACAACCTGTCTGAAGAGAAAACTTGACTTTCAGGCTTTCATAGTTTTGTATTATGTATAAATTGATCTTTTGACTCAAAACTCATTAGTTATGAGTTTGTTCTTGACATTAATTAATACAGTTTTAATAAATTTAAATTAATTAATAAACTCATGCCTTACCCTTGAACATTTGACGATAAACATTTGCATGGCACTGAAGAGCATTTTGAAGTTGCACTTCATGTAGCTCGTGCAGGTGACTGAAGGTAATGAACGTGTCCACAAGGTCCCTAAATGTAGTGAAGACAAATCCTGCATACTGCTCAAACATCTGCACCAGTAATGGATTTTCCCAACCTCCAAATCTGGCTCTGAAGTCTTCTGGTACAGCAGAACGATGGAGAACCAGCAGAGGTTTGATGCCTGATTCAGTCAGCTGCTGCACGAGTATCTTGTAGCACTTCACAGTGTCTTCATGTGGCTGGTTGGGATCACCTGAGGGAAGGATGCGTGACCAGGAGAGGGGGACTTTAAAGTGGGTCACCCCTTTGCTCTGAAGGAACTGAAAGTAGGATCTGGATTGTTGAGGCAGTGGACCTCCACAGTTAAATGCATTGTCTTCATGTGGTGGTGAAGTCTGGCTGGTTTTCAGAGGGCCAGCTAGTAACATGAAGTCCTGTTGCTCTGCATTAGTGGAGCTCCAAAAAACAGCCAACAAACCTAGAGAAAGAAATCCTTCTAGGACCTTCATCATGACTGTTCTACAAAGCGTTCAAAGCTCTTTATAAGTATTACTGCTAATCTAAGGGGGAGGCATACATATCAGTGACACAATCACGCAGTTTAACGTTAATCTAACTAGTGATACAGGTTATGGCAGTTGTTAAGTTTATCATTTTGACCAGTGGTTGAAAAAATAAGCATGTGATTCACACACGGCTTGTTGACAGAAATAAACTGATTTGTTTAAATTCAAGTTAAATTCATTTAAACTAAGTTTCCATTTAAATTATGATACTTGCATGTTGCACCTTTAGAGTTCTTCTCTTTATTTACTGTATTCAACAAATAAAATCCTACCATTTTGACATATTAAAACCTTTAGATTATTATAATTGAAATTTCCTAATTTAGCTGTGGCTGTGTTTATTAGATTTTTTATTATTATTTGCAGGTCACTAGTTTGCACCCTGCTATTAGTCACTGATAATCTTGCTTGTGTTCAGTAAAACACACACACACACACACACACACACACACACTAACACACACACACACACACACATTTATGGGGACTCTCTATCAGAATCGCACACAGACCTTTTAACTGCTCACATCTTAATGACAGTTTAAATAACACAATATAACAGTCTCAAAAACTTGACATTTATTTCCTATCAATAACAGTCATAATAATAATAATACAGATACAATATACAGTAAATATACAGGATTTCAGGGCTTCTTTAAACTTACAACAGCTATCTTCTGTTAGTCATGTTTATGATTTCACCGTGATCCACTGGTGTCTACACACAAAGATCAATAAAAACATGTTTGAATATTTTTTTTAATTATTCTGTTTAGTTTTATAAACAAATTTGTATCATTTGGTTATCACGTTTATGTATGTTATTGAGAAGTGGGGAAGGTAAAGCAATAAGTCAAGTTTTTGCCTATTTTGAAATATTATTTGAATAATTATGTCCAATAATTTCAGTCAAAAGATTATAAGAAACTACATCATATCCAACATATATCCACATATTGTCTTTTAGTTATACTTTACAGTGAAAAGTTTTAATTTTGCCAGAGCTCTCCTCCAAATACATTGATCTGATTATGTACTGTTTCTTTAGCTACATTACTTTAGTAAGACCATGTTTTACTTCGTTTATACGTGCATGACAAGCTAGACTGAAAAAAATGTATTAGCTAGCAAATACGTGCATATTATCAGCGCAAACGGTAATTCGACAACATAACATGATTAAATGTGAAGTGTGTCATAAAAAGACATTTCTTAGAAATATATTTACTTAACGTGTGAGATATCATCTAATAGGTGACGACGATATGACTATTGCAAATACTAATTAGCCGTCTTTCGGGTCTTAGACCTCAAATAGCCTAACGTTACAAGAAATATAAGCCTTTATAGACATTGTGTTTCTGCGCAAAGAAAATGCCGTACTTAATCAAACAATAATTATTATTATTTTTTATTTTTACCGTTGCAAGACATTTCACAACAAAACCCTCCCAATTGCTAAAGTTACTAAAAACTAGCCCAAAGCTAGCAAGCTCCAATCGCGTACGTTTAATAACCTACGTTATAAAATGTGCATCCATGTGGCCGTGATGTTTCGTTTTGTGTGCCAGGACTACAAATCCATATTTTATAAATGAATGTTTTAAATATGTATTATTATTACTTTTTCGTTGAAGCTATTACTAACCGAGGTTGGTAATTATCTCTTATTTTCAAGAGCATACAATAATATGTGTCATTAACAATAAAAATATGTAATTTCTCTCAGAAACTAATTAGATAATGAACAAAGTTTGTGTGACGTGGTGCTGCATCACCACCTAGTGGACAACAGATACAGTACTTTAAGTTTGTGAGTTTGAATTTGTTTGCCATTAAAACATGCTCAGCTAGTACAAGTTCATAGAAATGCACCCATGGGGTGCAAAAGTCTCCCAAAGTTCATACTGTGGTGAAGACACTGCCCAAGAAGCAAGAACTGAACACACAGCTTTTTCTACTATTGTAACTTGCTTGGCAATGTTGCATTTAATATAACTGCATCACAATGTCATTGCTCGTTTCCCTCAGCCAGCCAATCAGGCTCTCGGGAACATAGACGCTATCAATGCCCAGCAATCTAGCAACACGTGCCATGGGGATAGGTTTATTATCATTCACACGACCATCTCTGCATTTAATAGAAAATAAAGTGTTTAATCTCGTCATTATACATAACTACCACTCTATTCTCCTATTTAATACTGTTCAGTGCTTTGACACAATCTGTATTGTTAAAAGCGATATATAAATAAAAGTGATTGATTGATTGACTGTAATGCAGTTAAACGAAATGCCTTCCACTGAAACGCTCGGCCATCAAAGTGATTCAAACTCAAATATTTATTTGATTTCCTGGTTAATGGGACTGCTAATAGCATTAACTCAATCCCCTGGCCGTCACAGAAATAGGAAGGGAATCTCACCATCACACCAAGCTCACAGTGGATGATGAAAACGCGTTATAATAAAAGACTGTCCAGGGATTTGATATGGCCTGAAAAGGCGAGTTTGATAAAATGGTGAATTTCTGTACATTGAACCCACTTCACAAGAACAGTCCACTGAAAACACATTAGCAGTTGGTTAAGCCTAATAAAACCAGAGGCATGGATGGAGACATTTCAATACATTAAAGAAATTTCTCATCAGTCTCCAAAATTAATCTCCAAAACTATAATTTTCCAAAATATAACAATCAATCATCATAATCAAAGCTTTTTTTTTACACAATCTACTTCACGCTTTCTGTCCTTGGATTGATAGTTCATTAATATTTATCAAGTAAAATCTTTTTACAGTAACAGTAACTGTTAATAAAGTTGCAAAGGATCCCACTCCATTAACTCTGAATCACAATAAAACAACAAAATGACTTTATTTGTTTGACTTATTGTTTAAAATCTGCATGTACAGAAATAATTCATATGCAGTGCACCAAAGCACACAAAACAGAACAATCCACTCTTATACATTTAAAAGACTGTCATATAAAAATACAGGTGACAAACATGACATTTCAGTGTTTAGTGACACTTTATTCATTAGATCTCTAGTAAGTAAGACAAAGTTTACTGATATTTTACCTCCTGATACCTGTTAAAGGTAGGTACTGAGGCAACTGACGATATTTTTCAAGAAGACATATTTACAACCATTTATAAAGTCATAATATAGCAATTTATATTAAATGATACTATATTAGTCCTATTATATAAGTAAAATTTGTAAAGCAGGTGTTATGTTTAGAATTTGCATTTGTTCTCAAGGTCAATGCACTCCTCTACAGGACGTTTTTTTTTCTTAGATGCCTTGAGAAGTCCATATGCCATGATGGCAACAGCGACTGCTGCAATAACGGTGAGACTGAAGAGGACATTAAGACCCAGTGTAGCATCAGAACCTGACACTTCCAAACCTAAGAAACTAACCAAATGTTCCTCACCAGGAGGAGATGGAGGAGTAGTACCTGCAAACAAGAAAAGAAAATTTGAATGGATGGAAAAACAGAACGACAAATAGTTAGAACATAGTGAGTGAAGGATACTATGAACAAAAGGATTGATGTTACCTTCAGGTTCATGGATCTGACAGTCATGTGGACTTTCTCCTGGACTTATGAAGCCATTGCAGCTGGTTATTGTAGCATAGTGCCAGACAGATTTCTTAGGAATACGTGATAAAGAAGGATCTGACCGATTTACATAGAAAAGGCCAAATCTTTCTTGATAACCCATCGTCCATTCCAGATTGTCCATTAGTGACCAGGCAGCGTAGCCACGGATGTCTACTCCATCCAGCAAATACGCTAAAGAATAAAAAGACATTTTATTCAATTAGCACAAATACATTTTTACCAATACTCTAAAAACATTTGAAATTTTTTTTACCTTTCAGGGCATTATTGATATAGTTTTCATAGTAGTGGATTCGGAGGACGTCATTTAGATCTACTGGACCTCGTTCTGATACTCCATTCTCTGTAACGAAAACAGGAGGGTTTCCATATTCATCTTTAATGAATTTCAGAATCCTTCTGAATCCCATGGGATTAACTTTCAACCAGTCGGATCCAGATTCCAGCCACGTACGATCGCTTATAACTGCTGCACCCCTGGAATAGATGACAGCATGATGAATATTAATGCATGTTTAAAACAAATTCGGCCTTAAACAGTGTGACAATGTTGATTAAAATTAAAAAAGCTACCTGTCTGCATCATAATGCTCTTGGTTCTGAAAGTCAACGTAAAAAGCTAAGACAGTGGTGTAGTGGTTCAATCCAAAATAATCATGAGTTCCCTTTATCCTCGCTACTTCTGCAGGGGAAAATTCTGGAAGCCTGTTAGATTTCAAATGCAAATGTAAAAACGTTTATAAGCATATGAATACAAAACTTTGAATTCTTCAGAAAAAAACAACAACATTTTTTTATTACCTTGATTGTGGTCGACCAGCTGCTAAACTTCTCTCTCGAATAGTGTTCTTCATTAAATCGCTGTAATCTCCATTGAACACGGGATGAGCAAACCAACCCAACATGAACTGTTTTGAGAGAGAGAGAAAAAAAGCAAGCAAAATAAAGAGCATTGTTACTTCAGTGTCATTGCTATACATAATTAATATTTTGAATTCGTTTTTATTTTTATATTTTACCTTAATTCTTTTTTTTTTTTTTTTTTTACGTTTTAGAAAGTTTAATGACTCATTTAAAATGTACCTGAACTACGCGCATGGCAGCATCCACATCTTCTTGTTTGTATGGGTTTCTTGGTTCAGCCCAGTCAGAGTTTATTGTGATGCCAATGACGCCACCTTGTTTTGCACGATACTTGTCATTATATAAATGCCAGGCCTCAGCATGAGCCTTCAGAAGGTTATGTCCCGCAATATATGGTGCAGTGCCGGGATTAGCATTTATACCTGGATGGAAATATAACATCAAGAATTTTGCAATGCATTATTAACTGTTACTATTCAAACTATAAAAAGCTAAAGTATGATTTTTGACATACCCGGTGCAAAAATTCCATGTCCGTATCCATGCAGTGCAACAATGAAGGGTTCATTTATAGTGATCCAGAATTTCACTTTGTCTCCCAGACTGTTGAATACAACATCAGCGTAGTCTCTGAACCTCTCAACAATGGTCTCACTCTCCCAGCCACCAACGTCCTGGAGCGCTTGTGGAAGATCCCAGTGATACAAAGTCACCTGGCAATTCAAATTGATTAATAGACTGTCAGAAATTAATTAACTTCTTTTAGGTTTTTGCATGCAATTTTACCTGTGGAGTGATATTGGCTTCCAAAAGAGCGTCTACTAGCCTATGATAGTAGTTGAGTCCAGCTTCATTAATTTTACTGTTTGTTCCATCTGGCATAATTCTGGGCCATGAAATAGAAAACCGGTAGTGTCTGACCCTCAGTGTTTTGAGACTATTGATATCCTCAGCGATCTTGTTGTAGCTGTCACAGGCGATATCACCATTGTCATCCTGCTCTATCTTTTCCGGAGTATGAGCAAATTTGTCCCAAATGCTGAGACCTTTTCCATCAGCTCTCCAGGCGCCCTCTATCTGTGGCAGTTGAACATAAACAAATGAAACGAATGTCCTCATTTAAAGACACTCAGAGCAAATAAGATTCCATTTGTTAAAATAGGATGTACCTGATATGAAGCGCTTGCTGTGCTCCACATAAATCCCTCTGGGAAATGTCCATATAACATTTCTTCCTCCTCCGTCATTGGAAAGCCATTATTTTTAATTATGTCAAAGTAGAGATGAGCGGAGCGTTTTGGACTTCTTGGCCGACTTGAAAGTTGAAAGTTCACGTAGTGAAGCCCATAGCCAACAGTGTAGCCTTTCAGCCACTCAAAGGAGTCCATTAGAGAGGAAGCAATGTAACCTTTGACACGTACTCCATCCAGATTGTGCGCTAAAAAGACCACGTAAATGTCAGTGAAATTCAACAATTTACATTGTAACTCCATTAAAGCAATGTTTGTTGTAATCAAAACTATTTAGAACGCAGTAAAAAAAAAAGCTTAAAGGGATGGCTCATCCAGAGATGACAATTCTGTCATTAATTGATCAACCTCATATTCTTTCATTTTCCTAAGACTTTTGTTCATCCTTGTTCATCCAACACAGCTAAAGATTTCTCATGCTTCAGAAACATACAGTTGAACCACTGGCGTAAAATTAACTACTTCCATTACATTTTTATTGCATTTCTGGGCCTTTGCAGGGAAAGTTGTTTAGGTTGTCAGTGTCAGGTTGTCTCTTAACTCTTAACTACATAACTTTTAACTAAATTCCAAGGATGAACAAAAAAGGGATTGGAACAATGTGAGGGTAAGTAATTAATTGCAAAATTTAAATTGTTGGACAAACCATCCTTTTATAAATGCATAATACAAAAAGTTGCTAATTTGAAACAGTGTTATCATACCTTTAAGAGCTTCATCAACATAGGTCTTCAGGAAGAATATTCGATCAGTGTCATCAACTGTTATGTCAATGCCTGTAGCCACACCATTTTCCGTGATATAAATCTCAAGGTCTCCATACTCTTCCTTTAACCAGTTAAGAAGTCTCCTGATACCCCAAGCAACAGCCATCTGCTCATTAACAGCTGTATTTATAGAGCCATCTGCATTGTCTTTTTCAACATCCTGGTCAGTTTCATAAGACTCTATATTGAGTCTGCTGGTCACATGACGCACAACTTTGGTAGTGTATGTATTAATGCAGAATACATCAGCTGTTCCTTGGATAAAGGCTTTGTCTTCATCAGTAAAAGAAGGCAACCTGGATTCTGTTAAGCCTTGAAGTTCACTCTTGTTCCCAACCTGCCACTTCATAGCATCAGGATAATCACCATTTTTAAAGATGGGGTGTGCAAACCAGCCAAGCTGGAACTGAAGAGCTCGATCAGCAGCCACCACCTCTCGAGGAACATTGATGTCTAGGGGTTCTGCCCATTCGGCGTTCAGACTAATGGATACCAGACCTCCTTGAGATGCTCTGTACTTCTCATCATAAGTGTGATATGCTTGTGCATGAGCTTTCAGGAGGTTGTGTGCAACCCTGTATGGAGCATCTCCAGGTTGCTTCATGTTAGGCGGAATCTGACCCAGTCCATATCCTGACCATGCAATTGTCTGGGGTTCATTAAATGTGATCCAAAACTTCACCCTGTCTCCAAATGTTGCATAGCAGAAGTCACAATACTCATTGAATATATTAGCCATTTCAGGGTTGTCCCAACCATTGATGTCCTGCAAAGCCTGTGGCAGGTCCCAGTGGTAGAGAGTCACCATGGGTGTGATATTGTTTGCTATGAGACCATTTATGAGCCTGTTGTAATAGTCCACCCCCCTCTGGTTAAGAGAAGATTTATAGCCGCTGGGAAAAATTCGAGACCATGACAAGGAGAATCGGTAAGTTTTCACTTTTAGGGCTCTCAGCATGTATAGATCTGCATCTATTTTATTATAACTATCACATGCAACATCACCATTGTCATTGTTTGGGATACTACCAGGTTTTTGTGCGAAAGTATCCCAAACACTTGGCCCTTTTCCATCTGCATTCCAGCCACCTTCTACCTGATATGCTGAAGACGAGACACCCCAAAGGAATCCTTCTGGAAATGTTCCGTAGTGATAAAGCTGTCTCTCAAACTTGGTCTGAGGGGAGAACTTTTCCCAAACAACCTTGGATTTTGAAGGAATTTCAGACGGTGGCAGACTAGGGAGTCTTGTGATCCCAATTTTATTTTTCTGTATTTCCATCTTAGCCTTTGACTCAGTTTCAGCAAATCCATTTCTCTCAATCACTTCTGAGTAGTAATATGCCGATGCTTTAGGGGTTCTTGGTCTGTCTGGACCTTCAAAGTAAACATAGTGCAACCCAAATCTTTGACTGTAGCCTTGAGGACCCTCAAATCCATCCATTAGAGACTGGACTGTAAACCTCTGGACATCAATTCCATCCAAAAGAACAGCTGTTTTGACAGAGAGATGTAGTTAGTAAATTTTAAATAGCAACCTTTTATTATTTAGTCTGATTTTAAAGGGATGTTTCATCCCAAATATTCTGTCATCCCTTAATGTCTTATACAACTAAAATATTCCCAGATTCAATGTAGCAAGGGCATAAAATAGTCCAGGTGACATCAGGGGCTAAGCCATAATTTTACAAAGCTACGAGAATACTTTTTGTGTGGAAAAAAAAAAAAAACCCACTTTATTCAACAATTGTGATCCCATCAGTTTGGGTTCCCTGCCATTTTGGAGTGCACATGGTGCTGCTGCTTTCGTTAACATGCACATGGGTCAAATGCAATGACACAAGGGTGAAAAATAAATTACAGAATTAAAATTTCTGGGTTAACCATCCCTTCATAATTCGGCAAATAGTGTTTTTGGCTTGGAAATACTGAATACTATATAATGAATAATTCAAATATAAAAATGTTACAATCTTCAAGTACTTAGGTTTAGGTCAACAACACCCTGATTGAGTTGTTATCTCTTTAAACATTTCAAAGATTTAAACATTAACTAGGTTTCTTAGGATGTTTACCTTTCATTGCCTCATTAATGTAGGCTTTGAGATAGTCAACACGCTTATTGTCCTTGAACACATCACCGTTGTATTCAGTTGGCATTCCATTTCCTGTGATGTAGATGGGCACCTTTGTGATGGATGTGTACTCTAAAGAGATGTAGTTCAATAATCTCCGAAGACCCCACGGAACAGACTGGATCTGATCAGACACTGTGGGAGGCCATGTAGGGTCAATATGAGTCTGGAAGTTCCCGACATTATTCTGTCCAGCATCACAACTATTCAAGCTCTCACTAATCATTCGGGAAGTATAGTGGTTTAGTCCAAAGAAATCAGCTGTGCCTCGAATTCTTTGTTTCTCAGCCTCAGTGAAAACAGGGAGTCTGGCCAGCTCTTTACCACATGAAGCTTTCTTTTCCTCAATTTGTTCCTTTAACACGGTTGAATAGTCTCCATCTACAAATATGGGATGAGCAAACCAGCCTAGCATGAAGTTTAGATAACGCTCAGCTGCTGCTACATCCTGATCACTTGAGGGATTATTTGGCTCTGCCCAATCGGAATTAAGAGCAATGCCCACTTTTCCACCCTGCAGTTTTCTGTAATTATCATTATAAATATGCCAGGCTTCAGCATGAGATTTTACAATATTGTGTGTCACCTGGAAAAACAAACAAAGAATTAAACATAAACTCTAAAAAATAAAAATATATGGCACTTCTTCAGATTGACAGACACACCTTGTAAGATGCGATTATTGGGTCTTTCACTCTCGGGGGATGTTCCCCTGTTCCATACCCCAAGTTGCTCACTACCCACGGGCTGCCGAAGGTGATCCATGTTTTGACTCTGTCTCCATAATGAGAGAAGCAGAAGTCAGAAAATTCTTTGAAAGCGTCCACAACAGAGTCATTTTCCCAGCCGCCTAAGTCCTGCAGAGCTTGAGGAAGGTCCCAGTGATGCAGGGTAACAGTGGGCTCAATGCCAGATTGTAGCAGTGTATCAATCATCTTGTCATAATAGGCAACACCTTTTTCAAGCAAACTTTCTTTGCGTCCAGTAGAGAAAATACGAGCCCATGAAATTGAGAACTGATAATTAGGTGCCTTCATGCCCCTAAGCAGATACACATCATAGTCCACCTTGTGATAACTATCACAGGCCAAATCAGTGGTCTGTTTTTCAAAGACATGACCTTCATGGCTAAATCGGTCCCAAATGGTCTCACCCTTCCCATGTTCAGCCCATCCACCTTCCACTTTAAAACTCTCACTGGAGACAGACCAGTCAAAATTAACTGGGAAGGAGCCACTTAAGAACTGATCACGCTCTGCTTCAGTTTGACTTCTAAATTTCTCCCAGACCTTTTGGTATGAGAATGCAGAAGCTGATTTCTGATGTGAGACTTCCTTAGTATTTTGCATCTGCAAACTAAATGAGAATATGGTTGTTATGATGGATTTCTGTATAAATATTATGTACTGATAACTGTACTATTTTGTTCTCAGCTTACCTTTTCTTTTCGGTTTCTTCCTGATCTAGCTTCTCAAAAAGGTGTGTGATATCACAACCCACGACGTGAAGATCTTTGTTCTGTAAAACTGACAAATAATTCTAGGTTAGTATCTGATATTTTAACTTCATGAAAAGCATCTTAGATTTTGAAGCTATTACTTTAAGGAGCATGCTAACATTTACCTCTGAGAATTGTGTGAAGTGGCTGGAAAGTACTTTCATATCCATCACAGTCTTCGATTGTCAGCTGATACATCAGGATGGGCTTTTGACCATTGCCAATCTGAAACAATTGTTCAAAAAATGTTAATGTGTCCTGAAATGTTCTGTAACCTCATCCAATGAATATTAAAAAACAGCTGTTAAGTTGAGAGTTAAGTGACCAGCTGTGAAATGTAATTAATATTCATTATTGTAAAGATTATTACGTAATATTTAAAAAGCCACAAAAAAATATTACTTGTAGCTTCCTCAATTCCTCTGTAAGAGGTTTCTCCAACTTGCAGTTGTACTGCATGTGCAGAGAGATGAAATCCACATATGCCTGAAGATGAGACAAGAGATGTATGTTATAAATAATACAATATTGCCTGTTGCATAATATATGATTCTCTGTCTTGAACACTTACCAAGATTTTTGATTCCATTTCATGAATAGAGTTAATATCCCTGGGTCTGATACCAACAGAAAATTGAAGTGCTGAGAGAGAGAGAGAGAAAGAGTGAGAGAGAGAGAGAGAGAGAGAGAGAGAGAGAGAGAGAGAGAGAGAGAGAGAGAGAGAGAGAGAGAGAGAGAGAGACCATTATTATTATAAATGATGTAAAGGTAAATTTTTTGTTGCTGTAGTTTTAAGATTATGGTATGGTAAGATATGGGTCTATTTTCAGTACGATGTGGTAAGTTCACATAACATGTGGTAACTATAAAATGAGCTCTTTGGCCTTTCAACTACATGTAAAGCATAAAAAAAAATTTCATGAAATGTATGATATTGTATGGAGATAAATTATTAATAAAGTAATTAAATAAACTCCTGCCTTACCTTTGAACATTTGATGATAGACACTGTAAACATTTGCATGGGACTGAACAGCATTTTGAAGTTGCACTTCATGTAGCTCGTGCAGGTGACTGAAGGTAATGAACGTGTCCACAAGGTCCCTAAATGTAGTGAACACAAATCCTGCATACTGCTCAAACATCTGCACCAGTAATGGATTTTCCCAGCCTCCAAATCTGGCTCTGAAGACTTCTGGTACAGCAGAACGATGGAGAACCAGCAGAGGTTTGATGCCTGATTCAGTCAGCTGCTGCACGAGTATCTTGTAGCACTTCACAGTGTCTTCATGTGGCTGGTTGGGATCACCTGAGGGAAGGATGCGTGACCAGGAGAGGGGGACTTTAAAGTGGGTCACCCCTTTGCTCTGAAGGAACTGAAAGTAGGATCTGGATTGTTGAGGCAGTGGACCTCCACAGTTAAATGCATTGTCTTCATGTGGTGGTGAAGTCTGGCTGGTTTTCAGAGGGCCAGCTAGTAACATGAAGTCCTGTTGCTCTGCATTAGTGGAGCTCCAAAAAACAGCCAACAAAACTAGACAAAAAAATCCCTCTAGGACCTTCATCATGACTGTTCTACAAAGAAAAGTGTGTTCAAAGCTCTATAAGTACTACTGCTGATTTAAGGGGGAGGCATACATATCAGTGACACAATCATGCAGTTTAACTTTAATCTAACTAGCGATACAATTTATGGCAGTTGTTAAGTTTCATAAGTATCATATTGACCAGTTGCCAGGAACCCATGGCCATAGCAAGTCACACGTTGCCTTCTAACAATAAATTAAATAATTATGAAAGCAGAAAATGCATTTCACTTTAAATGATAATGTGGGCCTTTGGCCCCTACAGGGGTCTTGAGATAGAATATTTGAGATGGAATATTGAGATGGAAACTCTCACTGGAATATTTTTGGGACAATTTCTTAAGGGGCATGTAAATGCCTTATAGATAACAGTTGCTTTAAAGGCTTTAATAATAATGCTTTTGCCTTAAAATCATTATGACCTGTCATAATGACCTGTTTGATAATAGAGGTCTTGAATAAGCATGGTACCATTTCTTGCATAAGAGACAAAATAAAAAGTCACACCTGCCAGTTGTTTGGCTTAGACCTTCAGAACCTTAGGTGATACACCATCAGTTATGTATTGTACATTGTTAGTATATCACACTGACCCTACTACAACCTTCGATAAGGCCTGTGGATGTAAACTATGGACGTCAGTGTATCGTTGCATAATGTTGTGCATGTGTTTGTGGATTATCAATAATAATTTTCCAATCAGACACACAGCTATTTGTTATATTTGACAAATAATGTTTAATGCCCCTTTCACCCAACTAAGTGCCACTAAAAGTGTTACCATGAGGGCCTTTGGACCCTTTCCCCAAAATGCATCTTTACACCTCAGAAAGCCAAAACAGGCCATTTTGGAAAGACTTTTCTCTTATAATTTTGCAGGAAACCTTTCTTTGAATGAACATACATTTCCTTCAGGTCATTGTGTATATTGTTATTGTTCTTGCATATTGTCTTTGGCATTGAATACAGTTTTGTGCATGTTTATTATAGACCACTAGTTAATATCAACTTATACCATGTTTGGTATCTATGTGTGATAAAGTCACATTAGCTGCCACTGCTGTATCAAATAGGAGAATACAATGATAGGGATGTATAGTGACGAGATTGAACGATTTGTTATTAAATGCAGAGACAATCTCTGTAATCAAATCGATGATAATCGCTTGAAATGAAGGTCCCCAACTGAGCAAGCCAGAGGCGACAGCGGCAAGGAACCAAAAAACCATCCATACAGAATAGAGAAAAAAAAAACATTGGGAGAAACCAGGCTCAGTTGGGGCCAGTTCTCCTCTGGCCGGACACCCAGCTCTAGTGAAGTCTTCTCTTGATTGTAGACTTTGACACGTGTTCCTCCTGGAGAGTGTTCTTTACTTGGTTCTAAGTTGTGAAACGGTTTTTCTTTAACATGGAGAGGTTCCTCTGATCATCTACCACTGTTGTCCTCCATGGACGTCCAGATCTTTTGATGTGGCTGTGGTCTCTAGTGTGTTTTTGAAGCCTAACAATTGTTTGTTTCACTTGTATGGAGGGATCCTTTGACCGCATGATGTGAAGCAAATTGACACATTTAGAATCAGACCTTTTACCTGCTTAATAGATGTAGAAATAATAGTTTTAATAGATATAGAAAGAATAGTCCATGCCTGTCCATTAAACAGCTTTTGAATCAATTTGTCCAATTACAGTCCCTTGAAAAAGGGGGGAGGTACATTATATAACTTATATATATATTTTGTAATATGTTTTGGTCAGCAGCTAAAATAATAAAACATTGTGCCTGTGTCCAAATACATATGGACTTAACGGTATATACAGTAATTTTAATCAACTTAGGGCCAGATTTATAGTAAACAGGGCATTTGTCACACATGTGAACTCCTTTGTTGTTGTTTTTGTCTTGTGCCATGTGCTCTGTGTGCCCTACCTTCTGTTCCTGTTAATTGTATCATTGTCTTCAGGTGTGTCTTATTAGTTTAGTCAATTCCCATGTGTATTTAAGTTCCAGTTTGATTCTGTTTTATCGTCGGTTCTCACCTTTGATGTGTGTGGTATTTTCGTCCTGTCTGCCTACCAGCCTGTAAATATATTGTTTATTTTGTTTATAGAAGATTAAAACCGTTTAAGTTGACTTTTTCCTCGTTGAGTGCTCTCTCTCGCAAACCACACCGTGACAGGATTAGATCACAAATAAATAAAGCGCAGACGGAGGGGAAAATTGGGTTATTTACTAATAGTACTAGTACAGCTAGATCATTTCTACAATGACCAGCACAAACTACCAAGATCAGTGCAAAATTTACATTTAGTCACATAATAACTTTCATTATTAAATCATTAACAAACATTACATAATGTTACACAACTTTATATTAGTGCTGTCAAACGATGATACACATTACACAAAAATACACTACATAAAGAAAAACCTTTGTTTAGGATACGGTTAATCACGATTAATCATTTGACAGCACTACTTAATATATACGATAATGTGCTTGTTAATGCTAACTAATGAACTTTTTTAACCTTACCAAATGATTAAAAGTTTGTTATTTAATGTAAATTGATAAAACATGGTCATGAATCTACAAATGACTTTGACAGATGGTTTACAATGATTAAAAGTGGCATTAATAAATCATTAACAAACATTATATAATGCTTAACTGGTCATTAGTTAATGTTTACAAATGTTATTAAACACAGTAATTAAAGGTTTATTTGTTAATGTACTGTTGAATGCTTACAAGTGTCATTAATCTTCAGTTCACATAGCTAATGCACCTTTTTGCATTTACACATTTTGTGAAAACATAGCTTAATAACTAATTTTAAGCAATTCGTTGTTTGTGTTAATATATTTATTAACTCATAATAATTTATTAACTCATTGTTGTGTAAACTTCTATTATTACTACTACTACTACTACTTGCACATCTTAAATCATTTATTAATTTACTAAATTTTTTTATGCTTTTGCAGTGCCCAACCTAAAGTGGAAGCTATTCATCAATTATAATTTTTTATAAACATTTACTAATCATACCTTCATGAGCAGTCATTTTGGCGGCAAAAATATAAAAAATGACCAGAATTTACCATATTTTCACATCTCTACAAATCATTAATTAATCAGTTGTTCATGTTTTTGCAGTATACCCAAACTCAAGACTATTCATTAAACTACTATAAATGTTTACAATTTTGGGAGGATATTTGTTGACATGTGTAAATATTTAATATATTTATTAGTAAATATTAACAGGAACATTATTTCACATTTATAGATATATGAAACTAAATTAACTGACAATACGTTAAGCATTACATAATGTTGATTTATTAATGAAAGCTATTAAAGAGTTACCAAAAAAAGAAAACAAACAGATAAAACTAGAATTAGAATTAGAAGATTTGAACGGAAAAGAGATGTGTTTTTAGCCATTTCTTGGAGATGGCTAAGGTCTGCTCGGATGGGTGTGATGTTGGTCAATTTTACCAGTCAAAGGAAAAGTGAAAACCAGTTTTCAGTGAACTTTGCCTTGAGAGAAACTGTATTTGTTATATAAATCTGAATAAGAATCTGAAATCTGAATTTCTTGCAAGGGGTCACTATGCATTGACAACATAATAAATTATAATTGTTAACCCTAAAAAAGGGCAAGACCATAAAGAGATAAAATAATTAATTTGATAACAAATAATCTCATAACTGCATATGTGACATATGATCCAAAACTCATGTCGCTGCTGATATGATTAACTACCATTGCATTATTTTGCCTTTTGTTTCTTAAATGTCTTAAGTTGATAAACCAAGAGGACAACAGCGACTGCCACAGTAATTTATAGGACTAAATAGGACCAGTTCATCATCAGGACCTGAGACGGATGTGTAGATCCTTTGAACAAGATAAGAGTTCTTTCTCAAATAATGTCTCTGAACGTCTTGACAATGGCCTCATTCTCCAAGCCACCAACATCCTGGAGTGCTTGTGGGAGATCCCAGTCATACAAAGTCACCTGCCAGATCACACGGTCAGAAATTCATCAAAATAATTTTGGTAACAAAAGCGATTTTTTGCATTCAGATCAATTCAATATATTTTAGACTATTTTAACATGTAGTCGTCCTTTGTCATTGGAAAGCCATAATTTCTCATATGAAAGTAGAGGTGAGAGGAGAGCTTTTGATTTCTTTGCCAACAACTTGGAAGATTAAAGTTCACGTAGTGAAGCCCATAGCCAACAGTGAAGCCTTTCAGCCACTAGAAGGAGTCCATTAGAGAGGAAGCAATGTATCCCGTGACCTGTACTCCATCCAAATGTCCAGAATATTCTTCTAAATGAGAACACATTTTTGCACTCAAAACCCTCAGGAACACAATGCACAAAGCTTTCATATAAGCCTAGACTACACACAATTGACCTATCGGTAAGTTGCTACTACTAACAACAAAGGTATGTAGTTAATTAACTTAAGATAGTTATCTATTATTACAAAGCCTGATGTTAAGGTTTAGCAAATATTTTGTTACATTGGTGGAATATTGTATTAAGGTCTGTCTCAGATCTCGTAAGGTTATGGCTTCGCTGATTTCCTTCAGAGTTTGTTCTTTGATTTTAGCTACCTAAAACAAAGGATTTTATGATTATTGCAGGTTCAAACATTTTCAGCCCTCTGCAGTATTCATTCAACCATAATTTTTAAGATCACATACCTTATTAGAGATAGAGTGGCTGAGAGGCTATGCTAAAAGGCTAGAATACCGGTTCTCTTCCAATGACAGTTTCAGTGTGAAAAGGCCTGAAAGACATTACATTGTACAAGACACCATCCCCCAGCAGTGAGGTGAATCAACAACTTTGTAGGTCTTACACCTACTTTGAACATCTCTCTTTACCAGTGGTTTTCAAACTATAGTTCCTGGGGACTATACAATCATTACCCCTTCATCTCTCCCCTCTCCTCTACACCTGCACTTTAGATTAGTGAAGACGATGTGTGTAAGGTCTTCAGAAAGAACAAGGGAAGAAAGGCCTGTCTGAAAACCTGTGCTAACTAACTGCAAAGTCCAGTCTTGTTTCAAACAGTCCACCATCATCCACATCCCAAAGAAACACAAAATTACTGTACTAAATGAATTTAGACCTGCTTTAGACCTTGGTTGTCATGATGGCATTTGAAAAACTGGTTTATCTGAAGGACATCACCGAAGGACATCTGGCTTATCTAAAGGACATCACTAGACCCTTACTGGACCTTCTGCAAGTTGCTTACCAAGCACTTTATCCTGCAACATCTTTACAAAACAGGGACTTATGTAATGGTCCTGTTCGTGGACTTCAGTTCTGCCATCATCTCAACACTGCTCCAAACCTAACTAACCCAGCTCTCTGTTTCTAGCTCTATCTCTCAGTGGATCACCAGTTTTCTGACAGATAAGCGAGTGAGAATTGATGAATTCACATCTAACAACTGAACCATCAGCAATGGGGCCTCTCAGGGATGTATTTTCTACCCACTGCTTTTCTGATGACACTACAGTCATCTGCCTTATCAGAGTCAAACAAGTCTGCTTACAGACATAAGATTAAAGATCTGGCTGTCTGGTGAAGACACAAGAAACAAGCTGATGGGGCGACATGGAGCTTAATACGCCTCAGAATAGTGGAGATGATAGTGGACTTCAGGAGAAAGCCCCTGGACTCACCATCATGTATAGCCACCACAATCGCTCAGGATCTCAAATAATCCAATCACATTAACCCTAATTTCAAATTGTGCTTTTGATTCAATTAGACTCGGCACGGTTTAGTACAGCACAGCTTGGCATGACTCAGTTTGGTTTGTATTTCCACTGCAGTTTAATACCACTTTAGAGTGAACAGGATTTTTTTTTTTTGTCTCCACTGCTGTGACTCCTGGAAAACACTTTCATTCCATGTCGCCCCATCAGCTTCTCAGCTATCAACGGGAGTAATGTCTCTACTTCCTAACAGATCATGAAACATTTTTGGTTGTTAAAAGCAGCTGCACTCATTTTAAACAGTTGCATGCATTTCTTTGCTGGTTGTGCTGATTTAAACCTAGCGGGTCTGTGTCTTGCACAAGTTAAATGAGGCAGGCAGTGACTATTTTCTATGGCCAGTCAGTGTTTAGCAGTGTATACGTCATGTTTTGGTAATGGTATGGTACAATTGGAATCTCAGACGAGGTGGTACTAAAAAAAAGTACCAGGTACGGAACCCAGTGGAAACCGTACCGTGCTGTACCCTGCATTGTAAAAACACCAAAAAAAATCTTGCAGAGGCAGTATTTTCCTTTGCCAGCTGAGGAAGTGTAACCTGCCACAGGAGCTGCTGTAACAGTTCTTCTCGGCAATCATTGAATTGTGATATAGATGGGCACCGTTGTGAAGGACATATATAAGAGATGCAGGTCAATAATCTATGAAGGTCCCACGGAACAGACTGGATCTGGTCAGACACTATGGGGGGCCATGTAGGGTCATATTGACACTATTCTAGCTATTCAGTCTAAGGAAATCAGCTGTGCCTTGAATTCTGTGTTTCTCAGTCTCAGTGAAGACAGGGAGTCTTGTCAGCTCTTTACCACATGAAGGTTTTTTTTTCAATTTGTTCCTTTAACACGGTTGAATAGTCTCCATCTACAAATATGGGATGAGCAAACCAGCCTAGCATGAAGTTTAGATAACGCTCAGCTGCTGCTACATCTTGATCACTTGAGGGATTTCTCGGCTCTGCCCAATCGGAATTAAGAGCAATGCCCACTTTTCCACCATGCAGTTTTCTGTAATTATCATATCATAGATATGTCAGGTGTCAACATATTTTAGAATATTATGTGTCACCTGCTAAAACAAACAAAGAATTGTCACTTTCTAAACTCATAAAATATATTATAATTCAGAATGACATACACACTTTGTAAGAATCGATTACTGGGTGTCTTACTCTTGGATTACTCCCAAGTTGCTCACTACCCACGGGCTGCCGAAGGTGATCCATGTTTTGACTCTGTCTACATAATGAGAGAAGCAGAAGTCAGAAAATTCTTTGAAAGGTCCACAACGGAGTCATTTTCCCAGCCACTGAGTCCCGCAGAGCTTGGGGAAGACAGACCAGTCAAAATTAGCTGGGAACGACCAATGAATAATAAAAAGCAGCCGATTTAGTAACCAGCTGTAAAATCTGACGACTATTCACTATTGTCAAGATGATTATATAATATTTTAAAAGACCACCACAAATAATTCTGTAACTTCCTCAATTCAAGAGGTGTCTCCAACTTTCAGTACTTTCATACTGCATGTTCCAAGAGAGGAAATTCGGTGAGTATTGTTCATTCAGTATTGAAACAAATAACTTTAAAATGTAAATTATGCAATTTTATTATAAATTATGTAATTTTGTAAGTTTGCCGTTTTAACAAATGCCTCAGCCTTTTAAACATGATTATAAACATTTACATGAGACTGAACATTTTGAAACTGCACTTCATGTAGTATGTGCAGGTGACTGAAGGTCCCTAAAAGTACTGCCCTAAAAGCCTGCAATCTGCATCAGTAATGGATTGTCCCAGCCTCCCAAATCATTCTTTGAAGAATTTGGGTACAGCAGTATACATATACACCCATACATTATTTTATATATATACACACACACACACACACACACACACACAAAAACACATACATATATATATATATTTAAAAATAAAAAAATTTTAAAAAAAACAATTATGTATGGTTAGAAACCTCAAATAAGTCAAATACTGGCCCAAAAACCAGCCTCAACAATATCAGTCAGTCGTTATTCAAGACCAGTTGTTGAAAGCACAGAAAAATGAACAATGAAGCATTTTTTTTAAACCAATGGTTTATTTTAAGATTACAAAATATTTTACAAAACCTTACAAAAAGCATTAGAAAATATAAAAAATTGAGATGATTCTGGAAAAATGTATCAAAAGATGGAAAACCTGGCTTTTAACAGACATGGGTGAATTAAATAGTTTCAAGATGACAGATTGCATCGGTACCGTGTATAAAACATTAGGCTCTATGGCTTTCAATTCTGAGACCTTATTGCTATTCAGTGTAAACTGCATTTGGACCAACTTATGATTTGCTTTTGCATAAAAAAGGAGACAAAATGTTACACCAGCACACAAAAAAAAAAAAAAAAAAAAAAAAAAAAAGGGGTGGAGGAAAAACAAAATTAAATGATTTTTTTTTTCTTTATTAGTGCTTTCAATTGTGTGAACACGTTCTCTAAAATGCTGAGTTTGCCTTTTTAACAGTTGGTCAAATGAAACGAAAGCCAAACTTTAGTTTAAAGCCTCAGAAAATAACAAGTAAACAAAAAGCAAACAAATAAGACTGAAATAGTAGCCTACAGAGAAGCTTTTTCAAAATAAGAGGGATAGTTACCAAAATACTTCTCATATACAGGTAAAGTACGCAATATGCAAATATAATATCAAAAGCTTCTTTGCAGATCAATAATTGATTCACAAGTATTCAAGCATTTTCCAGGTTTCCATTTTGTTCATTACAAACATACACTAATTGTGGACCGCTACTCAAAACACAGAACCGTTCTAAACACACTAAACTACATTTCTGATGTGGTTGTGCACTGGCTCGTCCATCTCGTTTTGGAATGGCAAAGATATGTAAACTCCAGTTTAAGGCATTTTTGAGATGCAACCCTTGGCACTTCATAAGAAGTGTGGTAAACAAATGGAAGAACCACAATTTATTTTCTCTATGAAAAAAAAAAACTAAACAAAAAAAGATGACAAGAAATGACGGACATTGCACAGTCGCCTAGTGACTGAGGAGTATAACAACCATCTTCCTAAATAGCATTCGGGCACTTTGGAGTATCAGGCAGACTGGCTGATGTCAAGTATAACTGGTTGGTGAGATGCTGCTTTCTGAGATTTTAACTTAGCATTCCCTTGCCATAATACTGCAGGACATTCTCACAGATTCACCAGTGCGCCCAAGGACACACATGCTCCACTCGGTACACACAATGTTCAGCAGCCAAACATAAAGTACACAACACGCACATACAGACACTTTCCGCTTTTCAAGATGAACAATGCCAACCACAGGTGGGGCGCTTTGTTGTGCAGGAAAGCAGATGATAGTCTATGAGTCCATCAAGCACGGATCCCTGGGAGACAAAAAGACAAGAAAAATAATTAACACTCACATATCTTCATGAAGTAACATTAGTCTTGAACTTCATTCTTCACATTTGATGATTTGATTTAAATATTTTTTTTTTTACATTTTATATCAAGGTGTATGCCATGCTTGCCTCTTTTTCTTTTGTTCCTCAATCTTTAAGCTACTGATTTTTAGTTTTGTATACTTCTTTAAAGGTCATTTATTTATTTTAGGAATATAACATGGTGTATTTTTTATTTGTTTTGTTAATAAAAGTTCTATGTTCTAGGTTTTTTTGTTGTTTTTTTCAACACTAATGTAAAAGTGAAAGTAATATGTGCATGATTCTTTTTTGAACTAGGTTATTTAAAAGTGAGGGAAACTGGGAAAACTCAAAGGCTATTTAAAAGGATTAAAAAGGAGGAAAAGCCAGGAAGATTAAAAACTCAAATGACCTCCCCAACAAGGTGATAACCGCAATACCGGTGTTGTTACACGTCAATTAATCGGTGAGGAAAGTTTTTTTTTTTAACAAGGCATCTGACAATGTGATATATGCATCTTACCAAATTGGTAATGAGAACAATTTAAAAATCTGCTGCAGTCAATAAAACGAAACCGTGGGTTTCAGTCATAATAAAAGCTCCATTAACATTCATTAATATTAGTATAGGAACATTACTGTTGTTCTGCTAAATGTAAACCAAGTTATTTGACAAATTACTTTAAGTAACAATAGTTACCCTCCCTGGTAATTGGTTACTTTTGTGAAAAATAACCAATTACATTTTGGTAACTTGGCCAAGACTGGTCATTACTAGATCACTATAAATAGTGTACTAACAGTAGCTCATTGGTAAAGGACAGATATATCAGTCAGAGAGAGAGAAATTCTTAATGTTAAATGTATAGTATACTTGTAATAATAAAATACATTAAACAAATATCAAATAGTGTGCATATATTTTTTGGTTGTCCTTTTACACGTTTTTTTTTTTTTTTTTTTTTTTTTTTTTTTTTTAAATTGTGACCCATATCTGATTTCATACCATCTGAAACATTGTGCATGTGTTGTTGTCATAGACTACATGACCAGTGCTGGTCGAATGAACCACAATTAGCAAAATTGTAGAAATTAGTTATTTTTATTGATTTATTGGAATCTAAGAAGAAGAAAAAAATGACTGAGCTGCAGTGGTTTGAGGTTAATAGAGTCAGCAAAGTTGATGAGAAAGATTAAAGTCTTCCTAGAGTTCTTATAAATAAATCACAACATTTTACACACACTTTTTATGAAGTCCAGCAGGTGATTTCCTCTTCTCTTTTACTATTAAATTAACATGTGACATAGGCATACACACACACACACACACACACAAAAATAAAGAAATTAAAGATAAAGAAGTTTTTCCTGCTTATGCGGAACTGGGTCACATTTACTCAATGGTGTAAATGGGGCCTATAAAACTACATTTTATAAATAAGTATAAATATTTTTTAATATTTGATACAATGTACTGTTTCTAAAACACATGCACACTATTGTTAATAACTATTGTTTTTTTTTGTCTTACCTTTTTCACATGTGCTTCCCTGCTTCTCCTGAGCGAAGTTCAGTCTGTTCTGCTCGACAGCAGTGCCGTTGGACTCTGGGCTGCTGCTGCGTGAAGGACTGCTCTCTCCATTCTGATAGACCATATCTAGATGCTGCTGGGCCAGTTTTAGGTGTCTGCGCAGACGGTCAATATCTCGTGATGACGACTCATCACCAAAAGACTCCCGACCCGAGTCCAAGTTATACTCCGGTTTCAATCCCATGGACAGCTTGTCTTTTTTCAGAGCAGTATGGTACCCTGGCGGGGCTGTGGGCACCTGTCTGCATATGGCGCCACGGGGGCGTGCGGCGCTATGATGACGTGACCGCCGCCGAAAAGCATCGCGGATTCCGCTGAGGCCCAGATGAAGAATCTCTAACACAGTGAGAGACAAACAGAGACAACTCACGGAATACATGATGAGCAGGAAGATGGTTTTCTCCGTGGGACGCGACACAAAACAGTCCACCGTGTGTGGACAGGGGCTGCGAGTGCACACGTACGAGGGGGCGACTTCGAAACCATACAGGATATACTGGCCAAAGAGAAAGCCCACCTCGAAAACAACCCGAGATAGAAGCTGCAGGATATACACCTTCAAGAGCCCGTCACGCTTTATCCTCCGGCGGCCGTCGTGTTTAGGGGCGGGCTTCTCGGGAGCTTTCTCTTTCTCAGGCAGGATCTCCTCCATCATCATGGGATCTTCCTCGCCATTGTCCTCAGCCTCCTCATAATCGCGGTTGGCTCCACGTTTAATCATGGGCATGCGTTTCCTGTTACTTGGCTTGTACTCGTCGTCATTCATGCGGGCGATCTTGTGCATAGCAAAGCCCAGGTACATAATAGTGGGAGTCGTGATCGTAATGATCTGAAAAACCCAAAACCTTACATGAGAGAGTGGTGCAAACGCATCGTAGCAGACATTTTCGCAACCAGGTTGCTGGGTGTTGCACACAAATTTGCTCTGTTCATCATAGTATATCGATTCTCCCCCAACAACAGTCAACACAATGCGAAAGATGATGAATAACGTGAGCCAGATCTTGCCCACGAAGGTGGAGTGGTTGGAGATTTCATCCAACAGCCGAGTAAGAAAACTCCAGCTCATGGTGCTTCAGGAAGAACCGCCGTCTCAGTCCTGCACAAGAAAAAAAAAGACATTAACTATTAGTAACTGAAAACAGCATCAAAAAGAAAATACATGGTACATTATGTATAATAATACAATATAAATATGGCCTTCCTGCCTACACCAACTGATAAAAGTTGCCTAATCTTAAAATAAAATCAGCACCTCACTTCCTAAGAACTTCAAATCAAACACGAATTTAGCAAAATTACAATGAATGCCTGAGGTGCTTTACTCCATTAGGAAAAAAATTCCTAGGAGCCTTCTAGAAAAGGCTTGATTAACAGGAAAGACCCACTAGATGGAGCTAAAAGTTAACTTTTCTAGCAAGCTTTTTCACAGAAACAAGTAAGCTAAGCAAAATGGTGATTCAAAACCCACCACAACCAATTAAAAAAAATTATAGAAAAACTAAGAACCATTTTAACTAAAATTAAATGAATTTTTAATTAATAAATACAGAAACAAACATTTGAGACCTAACAATATAAGCCCTAAATAAGTCCTAAATACACATTTACTTCATATTTACCTCATTTTGCACAGTCATTGTTCTTTTAATTATGTTTGGAAAAGAAGCAGGTTTACAGAAGGACCAAAAAAAAAAAAAAAAAAAAACATCTACATGAGGAGTTTACCACCTTAGTGTGATGTGACCTCCAGTGTGTAGCACCTACTTATTAAAACATTCAGTTACTCTAGTGTTAAGCAAATAAAAGCATCGGTCTCATGTAGACTTGACAGTTTGGTCAACTAAAGGCCCAGAAGTCACTGTGAAATTGGCAGCCCTAACAAAGTAAAACTCAAAACAGGCAACCAATTGAAAATAGTTTGTCACAAACTGGAGTCCAGCTACTTTAAGAGTAGAGAGAAGACGGGGTCATCTGTCGGTCTAATCAAACTGTGCAATCCACACCGGCTCCAAGTAAACAAAAGGCACTTCAGGCATGGCTGTGACTTGATTTTTCCATAAAGTTCAGTGTGTGAATTTATCAAAACATCTTGTAAAGACTCTCTAGGGTTCCCTCTTTTATTGACCACAGACTTTCAATGACTTTGTTCTTGATTAGTGGATGAGTATTTTCAAAGCAGCGCTAGAAAAATAGATTTAATAGAGACATTTTACTTGATTAGTATAGTAGTAAAGTCTATTAAAACTCTCCACAAACATTCTAGATTCCTTGATTTATCCATTTCCACAACCATGAGAGCCTCGACTCTTACTCCAGTCCAAGCCTGAATTCATATGAAAGTCATGGGAACTAGTGGTGACGTGCTGCCAATGGCCACAACTTCTGTCCAAGTGTTTATTAGAGACAGTTGCATGAAGTGGGGGACACGCTGTTGTGGTAGAGAACAGACTATGAGTGCCATTTAAAGGCTTCGAATCACTGTAATTTGTACTCTGTACAAAGGGCCACATCCGAATGCCGACAGCAGTACAATTGTGCGCTTGTCGTTTGCAACATTCCACAGCTGGTGCCCAGTTGGCCCTCAAATTACACATCAGCAGGGCCCCAAACGGTCTTTACGCTAACAACACACCTAGCCTGGCGGTCCTATAAAAGGTGTGATTTTACAACAGAGCTCAAACTCTTTTTGGTCGGTGACTGACAAATAGTCACTACTGATGTAGCAATAGACGAAGACTTTAGATCATATTTCAACTAATTAAGGCATAATCATTACGTAATTACAGATAAAGCCATAATCAGGATCAAAAAGAGTAGGAAAAAGGTTCAGGTTCTAAACTTAGAAAAAGCAGCAGAATTGGATTAAATGACTTCCATTATATATATATATATATATATATATATATATATATATATATATATATATATATATATATATATATATAATAAAAGTCAGTGGCTGCAGTTGTTTGGTTAACAACACTCTTCAAACTTTTTTTTAAACAAATCAATTCAGGCTTGAAATAACGGTCTCTCGCCGATACCTCAAACCTAACCCCGACTTTCTAAGTCAAGCTGCACCACACAGAGGAACCATTACCACGTCAGACAGTAACTTTAAGAGAGAGAACAGAGCGGGTCTGTGGAGACATCTGAGAAAGTAGTTATCGTTCCAATCCAGATTCCTTCAGCTCTGGGGAAAGGACAGGAGACTGGTGCTTACCTCAAAACAACATATCAGTTTCTAAGAAACTTGAGACCAGTTTGATGCAGAATCATCGCATGTAATGTGCATTTGCTGCAAGTTGACGTACATGTACACCTTTTTTAATAATTTCAAGAAATGATCAAAAGCATGGTGCCCACTTACCCTATACCACAAATGAAATTTACAAAATGTGTGTTTATGGACTACTCTGGCAATTCTGAAGTTTGAAACAAAATACTGGGCTTGTACTAAAATGAATCTTGATGTAATAGCTACAGTTTAAAAACTATAACTCTGGAAATCCTAGGGTTAGCAGTTGAGGGTTTTTTTATGTAAACATGCCAGTAATGACATAATAGCATAAAAAAAATCGCTTCATGTTTATTAGTTTTTGAATCTTAAATATCGAGGATTTAAAGAACAAACAAACTACGTTTAAACTACCAACAAACGTGAGCAGTTAAAAGGCATATTTCCGTAAAAGAAATAGGAAATGATAGTTTCTAGAGTAATTTGTTATGCTGTGAACCAATAGAAACAACTTGATTAAAATTCGGTATATTATCATGAGCCAAGAAATACAAGATGGGAAAATATCTGTAACAAATAAAAGGCAAAAAAAAAAAAGAAAACACGGAGCATACGGTTTTTGACCGTTCAACAAAAAAGTACTTTACTTCGGTAAACATTTAACGCTAACGTTACTCAAGCGCAACGTGTCGATGTGGACGCGCGCGAACGGTGGCGCGCTTTTACCTGAGGTGAATCTTTTTTGCTCCTCGAGAAGTAAGAGAGGAAAAAAGCCAACATCCCAAACAGCAGCGTGTCTGCGTTTCAACGCCGCTTTTGAGAAGAACGTAACTCTAATATCCACCACAGAAAGCTACGTACGGTCCGTCCGTTATCCCACAATTCCCATCCAGCTGTGCGTAAGTTTAAGTTACTATTGTTCTCCGACTGACGCAAGTAAGACGCGACAGTCCCTTATAAAACGACTCGAAGACGCCAATTTAACTCTAGTGATGCCGTTGATGAAAAACACGAGTATAAACCCCTCACACGACAACCGATAACGCATAAATTGGCTAAAAAACAAGACTATTTTGTTGGGTACGCACGAGATGTCACCAAAAAAAATCCGTTGGCGAATTTCAGTCAGTTGAGGAGCGGGAAAAAAAAACATACCTCGTTAAATCGATTTCCACACTTTCCTTCGGTCCTTCGTGAGAGTTTGGACGAACGCTTGAAATATCAACGCATCTTTCGGCTCTCTTTCACGATGAAAACCACGCTCGTCGTTAACCCATTCGGACTAGCATGTGCGTCCGCCGCACTCCGTCGTGGGGTTCATATAGCCTCAGAAACAAAGAGGCTACTGGCGCTCCTCCCGCCTGCGTACCCCACCCCCTTTCCAGGCCCGAGTATGAAATTTGATATAGTCTATTCCATAGAGTGTATTTCTTTAGCTTATACTCTTAACGTGATCGATTTTCACGTCATCACGTATTTTTCAGACATGTAAAAAATAATAAAAACGCCTGATTTCACAGTAGCAAACGACGCTAAGGAAATAGTTCAAGTGACAGCGTGTACCCCATATTATTGATTTTACGTTTCTGGTTAATGGTGGCTTTTATTTGTATCTTCAAAGTCACAGATTCGTAGTGATGGATGTATCGACACTAAAGTGTGCACGTTGCATTCTATTAATGTTTAGTTTAATTTAACTAACGATTTTATTATTTAGCATGAGAAAGTTGACCCGCCTAAATTTTAAAGTGCAGAAATATAGGTTTGTAAGATAGAAAAAACGGCTATGTGTCTGCATACAAGTAAAACATACTCATTCTGTGCATCTTCTGTATATTCATAAAACTGTTTTATGAAGTGGCGAGGTCATTTAAATTAGTATGATGTGATTAGAACTAAACAGGAAGGTCCCTAACTCCACACATAAATCTTAACATTGAGGGATAAATCACAAGGACAAAGTTTGTATGAATTAGCCACTGATTTGCTAAAATGTAAAATAGTTTCATAAAAATGTGTCGAGTATTCAGATTATTGCCAGTAAGCAAAATAAAGAACTTCTCTATTGAGATGTTTACATGCAAATATCGTTCTTTGTGCTCCATAGAAGAAATCATATTGGTTTGGAATGAAACGATGAACAAATGATGACAGGCTACTTTTCAGTACTCTAAATGCAATACTTAATTAATTTCTTTATCACATTACAAAACTGATTGTAAAATTAATACAGGACTGCATTTTGTTGACTGTATATTTTACAGTTCCTAAGCGTGTCACCAACATTTAAAAATCAGTCATTGAAAACCAGTTTGTTGTTGCCACATTTATTTCAATAAGCCATTGTTAATGTGGGGTTTTTATAACAATGTAACTATTTGTTATGTTGTCCTTCCTTTTTCCTCTTAAGTTGAATTGATGGATTTTTTCTTTTACATTTTTTTCTTCCTTCTTTAACTGGGTACAGACAGTAGACTGAGGAAAAAAAATGACAAACTAAGCAATACATCTGAATTTAAATGCAACACTTTTTCCATCGGTTCGTCATGCGATGACAATGATTATAGGGCAACAACTATAATCATGTCAGTATTCATCTTTGAATGCATGTTTTGTACAAGCAAGAAATTTATTGTGAAGCACACAAACAATTGGATTGTGAAAGGAATTAATTTCCAATTCTAAGAGCTATTTAATCACGTCTTATTTGATTTAAAAGGCATTTTTTATATATTTAACGTATTAACTATCCAACGGTCAGTGAACACCTGTTCAGAAAAAAAGAAACACCGCTCGAACCCAAAATGTCTTTTTTTGTAACCAACAGCTTTCCTTTTTCCTGTCGAGGATGGTGCTCGGAAGTTGTTGTTATTGAAGATCTTTCCTCCATTGCATTTTCTACAGGATGAGGCTGTAAGGGGGCTTCCTTTCTGAGTATGTTTTTAACAGAGCGACACAGGTTCAGCGCTTCCAAGCGTGGTTTAACAGAAAGATAGTTGCCTGTAATCTTCAATTAAAACGCATTTTTATTATTAACGCATTGTCAATGCACCCAACATTAGTGATTCTGCAAAGATTACATTTACATTTGTAAGGCAATGTGAGAGATGTTAACAAGTTTTCCACCGCCTCAAGGACTTGGCACTTGATTCTTCCATAGAGATGTTATCATGTTTTGTCTGGCATTCTTTTGAAATGCAATGCCGCTCATTTAGTAGTCAGAATTAGCGCTTCGTATCTTCTGGAATGCGATCTTTTCCAAAATGATGCATTACTTTTAATGCAATTTTAAGCATTATTAGTGGTGTTTAACTTAAGCAATAGTAATGCTGGTATTTCCTATGTTTTAGGGTTCAGACTCTGTTGTAAATGTTCTGTAGTGTTAAACTGGACACATCCTGCAATGTTTGCGCTACAGGCATGAATGTTTTTAGCCGTTTTTTAAATTCTGTATTTAACAATTTCTGTACGTCTCTTAAGATGCAGGAAAGTTAGTAGCTTTGACTCGTCAGGGCAGGCTCGTTTATGCAAGGGGTGAACGTTGTTGCCAACAGCAGTGAAAAGATGTGGAAATGCTTGACCACAAGCAGTTTAGCATGCTTTTCTGATGTGTAGTTTTTGCTTTAGTCAGCAGTGTGGCGGTGATAAGTCCTGACAGAATTCATGAGGGCTTCATTTGAATTCCATTTCTGTGATTAAGTAATTCTGTCAATCATTGTTGTGTTTTAAGCATACATTAAAACTCAGGGATTAATACTGCCTTAATATTAGTAATTATGTGTTTGTTCACATGCTTTGTTGTTGGAAAGAACGGATAGCATGGTGGATGGCCCATTCGTGAGTTCATGCTTATCTTTTTATTCTGGGGAAAACGTATTAATTAAATATACTATTGAACAGAAAACTTAATACTTTACATCTCACTGCCATACCCACAGAATAACTCAAGCTGAGCTAATTTTTCATCACAAACTACAACATTCAATATATAGGCTAATTAACCCTAAACAAAACGTCAAGACTTTTATTGAGCCTTTGTCATAATATTCTCTATGCTATGCATCCGTTTCTGTTAACTACAGAGCAGCGGTAATTTCACAGAAGATTCTTTGGCACAGGGACGTTTTTTCCTTTGCCAGGGTAAATTAGAAATCTATTTCAAATAAATCTCTATTGTGCCGGTTCATAGAAGAATCTGATAGCCTGCCAGTCAGATAAATGCAACTGTCTAATGTGGTTTGTTTCATGGTATTTTTATTGCTACCCACAACGCTTTTGACAAGAAAACAGACTTCCATATTCGAAACATGTGCGGACCTAATCACTTGCATCCTAAAGTGAACCTCCGCTGAAGTTTTTCCAGAGGTTGGTTATTGTTTAATAAACACAAACAGCCTAAACACCTTCAGTTGCAGTCACTGTGCTATTCAATGCTAGTAATTAGCTAATGCCATAAACTTACACGTAGTTGTTAGAGCTTAATTTATAGTTTTGCAGGGAAGTAGAATCAGGTGCCAACAGCCATAATGTTTACCACCTGTGTCGTTAAGCCTAATTTGTGCTTTACTTACTACACTTACTTTACTGTAATTTTAAATACTTTTACATGTTTTTCAGACTTCACAACTGTAGTTTTTCTGATTAAGAAAAAGCTCGATAATTTATATAATTCACTGAATTAATAATGTCTTTTTAATATTTTTTTTCGTAGTGCTGTTGACTTTGACAATGTGGTTGTAATCGCCAACACCACCATTGAAGCCTACGTGTTCATTTTTCAGTGGAACACATAGATGAATTTTGAAGAGCCCTTTATGTAAGGGACTAACCAATATGCATGTGTTCATACACTAATAATATTCCTTTCTGTCCAAATTTTACAGGTTTAAAAAATGATTGGTGCATCAAGGTTGGCGAAGTCAACTGCATTGTTTTGCGTCACAATGTGTGAAAGACTTAAAGACTTAAAGTCAAATGAAATCTTTAATTTCTGTGGTATTACTTCAAAATACTTTAAATGTGCATTAGCAGTATGTACTTTCGTTGTGCTTTATGGTGTTTTTGTCCTTTTTAGAACTGTGATCACTGAACAAGATGCTGTATTTCATGAAAAAATAGCAATTACAGTAAACTGTTGCTTTAAGATCAAAAGAGTGTCAACATACTCATTAAGCTCTAAAACAGATAAGTAGGTTGGCTAGGCAAATATGTTTTTGTCTGGTGGGGATCTTCAATGTGAGTGCTCAGTCATTTGGGGGTTGGGGTACAAAATGGTAGATGGGGGTTGGGCACTTAGTGCTGTTTCACCCTTGTGTTAGATGACGGATGGGGGTGGTGAATCTCCTGTTTCAAAAAAAAGTAAAGGGAGGATAGAGTAGTAAGACAAGTACTTGACGACTACAAGGCAAAAAATACAGGACTTGAAACCCCCTCTAAGTAAAAGGGCAGGGTGTTGCTATAGAAACAGACAGATCTGGTCTCAAACTCCCCCGATATTGTAACAGATGGTTGGAGGTAGAGCCGTTCGGGGGTGGGTTAAACCAGCATTTTCTCAAAGATCACCGTTAAAAGTTTCCTTCCTCCACAGCTCTTCCGTCATTGACAGTTACCTGTAAAAAGGGAGGAACAAACCAGAAAGAATATATCACACAGGGCACTTCAGAACCAAGACATTTGCTCTACAGCAACTTTATAAATTATTTGCATGCTTTTCCCAATTTAATTAACCCATATTAACCTAAACCACCTAATAGTGCATGGACAGTAGTGCCATAGTGCAATCTATGCTGTTGTTCTTTTTTTAACATGAATCTGACCCATTATAGAACAAATGGAATCATTAAGAACACAAAAGTAATCATAATAATTTTCTCATGCTTAACCCTGCCCAAATTGCACACATTATGGGTGTATTGTTGTATAATCCGCTAATAGTAAGTATTTTGGATGTCAAACAGTTTTGTTTAATTTGTAATTAAATAATTTGAGCACAGTCACTAAGTCCTAAAATTGTTAGGGGCTCTTTAGAGTGTTTCTCAGCCCAGTGTGATTAAGCAGCTTAATAACGAGGATGATGCTTCATAGTTTAGCTGTTCACGTTTCATTAGAAGCGTAACGCAGTTGCTATTATTTACAGACTTCAGGAGTAGAAGTGTGTAACAAATTCAGTGGTTGTGGGAGTTTCCTCAGATTGCGGCTTTGGTTAAGTTAAGAATAATTCGCATCTTGGCGTTCAGAGTGCGATAAATTAAATAGGACGGTTCAACAAATAATTCAGCCTCTCTTATTTACTCATCCTCGTGTCATTTCAAACCTTTATGACTTTCATTCTTCTGTGAAACTCAAAACAAGATTTTTGAGAAATGTATTTTATTTTTATTTTTTGTCCATACAGTGAAACTCATTGGGTCCAAAGTTGTTTGAACCCCAGCATTCTTTTAAATATCTTCCTCCGCCAAAACAAATCTGGATTTTATCACTTTAAGCGTTGTTTAATGTAAACCATGTATAAATATATAAATAGCATCAGCTTGATTTTTGGTATCGAGAACTGCACTATCCAAGTCATGCTTTTGTGATGATGTCAGGTTCTGTCAGTGAGTGGGCAGCGAGGGGCCTCACAGAAGCCTTTAGTTACACCGTGGTTTATAGGTCAGCTCTGCCCCGAGACAGCACATTCTAAGGAAAACATTCACGCACACAAAGCACCTCTGTTTTAGCAAAAACAGAAGTCTCAATTTACTAAGGTATTTGGAATTTCTAGAGAAAGGGTTGCATCTTATGGACGACAAGACAACAGTATAGCAGAGCATTATTTGTTTGAAATGATGCATCTCAAAAATACTTGGACAGAGAAAGTGACTGTGCATGCACGAATGGAAAAGTTGATGACTTCCATCTGGTACACAATGTGCTGTGAGAGGGTGGGTGTGTGTTTTGGGGTTGATGGGATGTTTTGTCATGTTGCTTGAAATTGAATGTCATCCATTTTTGAGTAGTTTTCTTAAGATGTGACTGTGAGAAACAATCCCTAAAGTTAATCTTTGTTTCTTTTTTTCCCCCACAAAGGCAACATTTGATTCAAATAGTAGAAAAAAATATGACAAGATGTTTGCTTTGGCCAAGAGGATTTTTTATTTTCTAAAACTATGAAAGATTATTTGTTTTCATGCCAAAGTGCTAGGAACATGACCCCTGTGTTGATCTTCTCTTCAGTCAGTGTATTATGAAATCAACCCTAATGCTCATTAATGTCGCACATGCTGAATGAAATGTCTAAAACATATTAGCTGTCCAACTGAGCAGCCATAATAGAGGGAAGCAGGTAATTGGTTAAAGTATTCACACCTCAGTGCTCATCGTTCACACCTGCTTTGGTCAACGAAGGCCCCGTTTTATGCTTTCCCAGTTGAAAGGCTGTGCAATCACATACGCATAACAGAAAGCCACATGGTGCAGATGCCACACTTTGCAAACTTGAACTCATAAAAGGACAATGTTAGCGCAGCATTCAGTGTCATGACCTGCTATTCAGTGAGTTGAATATGTAGGAGGAAGGGCTGACGTTTTAACAACGCAAAGAATCCTGACAAATGTTAAGGACCCCTGTTCAGTTGAAGAGGTCATTGTGGGTTGAGACTTCTACCCCCATCCGTCCACCAGAGTGTGAAAAAAGCATGTGGCTCCATAACTTTTTAATTTGCACCGTGAAAAGAAATACCTCCGAGTTTAGCACAAGAATGGAACTCGTAACAATAGATTTTGGAAGCAAATTGCTTTTACTCTTGTCTGTGGTGGAAGAAATTTGTAGAAACCAAATACTGTTCATTGATGTTTGTTGCTGTTTGGTTTTCATTTAATGTCTCATGTTTGTCTTAAACCATGAGCATTAATTTTATCCAGCAACTCTATAACGTTGTCATTTTAAGTGACAGAGGTTGAAGTTCAGTGAATACTTGAGTGTTTAATAAAATTAAGTTATTTTTTTTCAACTTGAAAAAAATAGTGAACAAAACAGTGTAGTTTGGGTTCCTCCTCAATGCATGTTGTCACAAATAGGCTAATATGAAGCTCACACAGAACACTGCATACAGTCTACGATCTTGATAACAAGAAACCATATCATTAATGATATAAATGAGAATTGTTAACGATATTGCTAATATCCGCACAGCTGACAGCTTCGACCTGTTGCTTTGAACAGCTTTGCAGTTTTTTCCAATGTGCTTAGTGAAAGCACAAGAAAGTCATTTTTAAACATGACAAAATTGACTCGAAACACAATAGTTTTCTCTGTTCTTAGACATTCTGCTCATTGCGTTCAAGAAATTAACAGGTATATCTTTGAGATTGTTCAACGCTGCAAATGTTTCTGCAATATTAGATGGGGCTCCCTGATTCCCGGAGTCCTAAGCAGCTACTTACTTCACTTATTGATTAAGTTTGGCCCTGATTGTCGCCAGTGGTGACCTCAGCAAAAACTTTAATCGCAATTGTATATTTTTGGTCAAAAATACGACATATCCAGTTGCAGTCTGGAGCCCTGCTAACACAAAGTTCGTTGCATTCTTCATTGCATTGTCCAAAGTCCGGGGCCCCTCTAAAGCCAATCTGTTATACTTCCTTTCAAGATTCATGTAGTAAAGTTTAATGCCCAGTCTCCAAGCATCTTGTGAGATGATTAATGCTCTCCACAGGTCGTCTTCATTCTAACAATTTAAAGGACTCTTAAGGTTCTTAAGGTTTAAGCTGTCTCAACAAATTCCAATGGTTGTTAGGTTTTGTTGGATTATTTCATTAATTCTGTTAGTGTTAGTTAAGGCAGAGTAAACCAGCCTTTAATCTACACAGTGATTTCACCTACTTTTTATACATAAAAGTTGGTGTTCATTTTTTATACTTTTTTTTAATTGTCTGTTGCTTTTTCAGCATTTCTTTAAAATTTGGTACATTAAATTTATATCATGGTTTAACAAGTAGAACTGAGAGAGAGAGAGAGAGAGAGAGCGCACTCATTATTCAGAACCTTTTTGCTATGCAAATAGTCAACCTTGTTAGCAAAGTTTATTTTCCCGAACTTCGCCCACCCATTACTCAGTTATTTTTACCTTCAGTACAAATGGTGCATTAATTGTATTTACACTTTGTCAGAAATGGAATTTAACATTATACATTGTGTAAACAAGATGTTATTTGTGCATATATGTTCTAGGCTCAAACTGAATCTACCACTATTTACATTCAGTGTAAATATCATTTACCTTTTACTAAGCGCAAATGGCCACTACCAATTAATGCTCAAGTTATTAATTGTCTTTAACATTTTTTTATATTGCATTAGTACAGAAAGTCTGGTCACAATTTGACAAGCAGTTTCACTTGTCCATTTCCCTAATGTCAAATTATGTTAATGATCGAAAAGTGCTTCAGTGTACCAGTTTTCATTCACTATTTATAAACTAATTTGAGTCAAACCCGACTGAATATTGCTTTCCTTTTAAAAATATTGCCAGCGTGTAGCACATTATTCTGATATGTTCTTTTTGTTTTTGTTTGCATATTTTTGTATATATGTTTTTTTTCTTTGCACATGGCTTGTTAATATTTTGGCTTGATTTAATTTTAGCCAATTAACTGATCCCTTCTCAGATCTGTCTGGTATTATTATAATTAATACTATTCATAAACCTGCACACATTGCACACTCTATGGTTCTTATAGGTCATTTCAATATTTTAAATAATGTACCTTTTTTTTCTGTAAATTGCCCCAGAGTACTCTATAGCAGTTTTTACTCTGGTGTGATATAACTAGCCCCAGTCTGGAAAAACAGCTGATGTATACTTGGCTTTATTTTACCAAATGCTGGCAGTTTCCTTAGCCAAATAAAGATGCTAAAGAACAAGTCAAAACAAAATAACTTGACTTGTGCACGCAGCCTAGAGCCATGCTTTGGTGTTTCACATTAGTTTGAGCTCGCGCAGAAGAATGCTACTGCCCAGAAGAATGAAGCACTTTGCCAGACCACCATTTAGAGCTCAACAGTACACAGTGAGTTTCTAAATGTCTCTGTCTTTGATGAGTCCATGTCCATCAGTAATGAGTCCAAATTAGTGCAGAGTTCGTATATAAATGGTTGTTGTTGACCTGAATCATCCATGTGCAACACTTCATGAACAACCCTGAAAAATTAGTTTCACATCACTAGAGTTTAATGAGAATGTGCTTTTCATTCAGGAAGCAGAGTAAAATAGTGCCCCAACAAGGACATTTAGATAAAAGTATATTTAAAAACACTTATGCCATGTCAGTTATAGAATATTTCAGTCTCTCCTGTTGAAATGACAGTGCCTAAAGTAAATTACTATTAAGGCATGTTACTCTACCCATGTGGGAGGAAGGCTCTTGGCCCTGTAGTGGTTAAAGTTCTATGTTTGTATCCCAAATGTTTGCCGAGTTCAAAATCGAGTCCTGGAAGGGGTGATTCATGGATTGCATTTCAGTGTATGGTTTGCTGGATGCTTGATATATATTGCCCAAAAATGGCAGTTTGAATATAGTTGGCCGGTTTACAAGAAGCCAGGCTTTTCCAATGAATGCTTCTGAGGAGGAGCTGGATTCGCCGGTTTGCCGTGTAAATGGCATCAACTGTTTGAAAAACTTGTTTTAAGTGTGCAGCAGAAAGTAAACTAGACACCCTAAAGTAGCAGTGATTTACACATTAGTGGAGTTTGTTGTGTTTATTGATTTATTGCTCATTCTGTTTATGCATGTGCACTTGTTTTCATTAGTATTTCAGTTCTTGTTTGTTTCAGTTTATCGGGTAATATTTGTATCTAAACTTTGGTTGTTGCTTTGTACCTCTGTTTGTATTATCTTGCGGATTTATTAAAGACTGTTTTGGATTACCTTCATCTTTCTTGTGGTGCATATTATTTACAATCAGAGTTGTTACAATAATTCCTTCACTGTCACATTCAATAAGGACAGTTTATTGTGTCTTTGCTGAATAAACATTTTCAAAAATATATTTTTTTAAGTTATTAAATCAGCATTTTAAGTTTGTACTTTAATTTCTAATTACAAGGTATACACACTGCTATAGGTCCTGCAAAGTTTGACTGTTGTGAAACTGCTGGCACTGCTTAAACACTTCATATTTGATTGCTTTCACAAGTCTGGCCCATTTGTATAGGCGTTTACATTTAATCAACACAAATATAAGTTGACAAGATGATGCAAAAGCAGTTGCTCATGAGAAACGACAAAGGCTTGAAAACCAGCTTGAAAACTTTCTTTTATTGGTTTCAAGGGCTGGTGATGAATAAACGGTGTTCAATGCAAGGGGGTCATGTTCACTTTCATGATTCTGAAGTTACCGTGAGTGACAATACAGCTCTCTAAGGGTTTTGTCATGTAGGTACATTATTGACGTAGGTGAGCTAAAATTCCCTGAAAGCGCTTCATCTAAGGACTGGTAAATAAAGACGTAAAATCTATATCCACTGACCTCTTACCAAAACCTAACACTGCTGTTGACAGAATACCCACCCTGTTCTTTTTTCTTCATTACCGTGTTCCAGGTCAATGAAACTGACACGATAACTGATGTGAAAGACTCTTCAAGAGACTCTTCAATTACCTACCCAGAAATAAAAATTGACACAATTTAATCATCAACATCATGTGACACGGTGATTTAATGATACGTTTTATTTTATGTAAGTGACTGAGAATTGGGACTGTCAGGCTTTAACAAGAATGCAACAACGCATTAAATCATCATATAGTCCATAGTACATGATTTTCAAGTTTGTCCTTTGCTTGTGATTCCCAGAAAATTGAGCAGCATATGAATTTGAAAAGCCATGAGGGTGAATAAATGATCAAACTATCCCTTTTAGATACGGTCGAGGTAAAAGTCAATGAAATGAGCAATGAGAACAAAATCCTCTGCCCCCAAGGCTTGTACATATAACTTTTATATTAACTTTTTGTTCTTTACCTTTTTTTTTTTCTAGATGAACATGCTATTCAAAAGGGTTTGTTTGCTGGCTGAAGACACAGGAGACTAAAGAGATAAAAAGATTGGAGTCAACCCTAGCCAACTCTATTCTTTCTTGATGAAAACCGATATGGCCTAGAGACCAGGACTGGGAGTAAAATAATAAAAAGTGATTGCCTAAAGAGCTGCTCAGGATGAGTGCATAGTGGGTGATATTATTCTAACCAGGTATGATTACATCCAGGTCTACTTTCTCAGGAGGAAACTGAGCTGGACAAGAGGAAAGTAGCCAAGCATGGGAGCAAGAGGCAAGTATCTAGCCAAGCATAATTGATCCTATTTCTGTTTCTAACCCTTTTCAGCTCACTGGTGCCAAATGGTAAGCCCAAATCTTTAAAACGCCTTTCCCCAAAACCGTTTCTCAACAAATCCAGTTACAGTTGTGAATTAAGTGAAACAGAAAAGATTGACCTCTTTTAGAGTTGTCTCCCTTTTGGTGCTTATTGCAAAATGTAACAGAGTGGGCAGATTCAACGACTATCAACTTTAGATATTATTTGTCAGCCAACGTGTTTATCATGTTTAGGGTGTGTAGCGACTCTTTTGTTTAAAAGTTGAATGGAGAATGTTCACAGAAGGCAAAAACACAATTATAGCAATTCGTTCTCATCTGTCAAGTGGTACTTGTTTAAACATTTATCATTTCCTTAATTTTACTTCCTTGATGTAATGTATTTTTCCATTATCCATTGAGAATTGATTGGAATGTGAAAAGTGGGCATTACAAACTAAAATTACTAGTCATGCTTAGTTGCTAAAACTATGCCTACGTAGCTGTTGTCCAATAATCCATGTGACCTTTAAGCGATGTCAGCAGAAAGTTATTTCAGAAGAAGAGAAGGTTGAAATCTATGAAGCTGTAATGCGCACAATGAATCATCCAAAATAAACCCAAATGTGCAATAAGAAAGTAAATGGGTCTATTTTGAGTTTGGGATGACTTTAAATTTTGATTTAACAGAAACACTATGTTCAGCCAAATAGCATACTTTTATCATAATAAAGTGCGGGGAGTTTACTGAAGAAAAAGATACCTCACTCTTTAGGGAAAATCCACAGACTAATTTATGGCCTCAGTTTGATACCATTGTGTTACACTGAGTAATAATATTCACAATAAAACAATGACAAATAGATTTTTATTTTGGCTCGTAGAAACCCTCCGCAAACAAAACCACTTAGGCTTTTGAGTCACTAAAGGGAGTTGGACGTTTTTTGGTTGTTGGCAGTGGAGACTTCTAACACCATCATCTTCGGATTTATCCCATTTGTCTACAGCTGTTTGACTGACACTAAAAGCTGTGGGAGGAATATATAGCTGAATAGGCCTGTCTCCGCTTAAACACCCGAAACTCTGCTTGTGTGCTAATCCACCATGCCCTGGACCACAGCTAAATATTCCTTCATTGTTCCTTATCAGCATTTTCCTGAATTCAGACCAAAAAAACTAAATAACACTTCCCTTTGGCCTTAACTTTTGCACCAGTCAGACAACATCTGCAAAGGATCACACAAAGCAGGCATCCAGAGGACAAACAGTTTTGTCACTGTCCTAACAGATAAATATTGTAACAGCTGCACGTTAATACGACTAGCATTCTGAAAATGCCATTCATGAATGCGTGCTAAATTGTTTTGGGCATAATGGTCACACTACAATGTGAATGCATACTGGCAGGGTCATGTGCCGATCAGAATGTAATTGAGGCAGAAAAGTGGAAGTGATTTTTGTTGTAAGGAAAAGTTACATTTATTAAACGAACACTCCATTTTTTTTGGAAAAGACCCATTTTCCAACTCCCCCAGAGTTAATAAGTTGAGTTTACTGTTTTGGAATCTATTCAGCCAATCTCCGAGTTTGGCGATACCACTTTTAGCATAGATCATTGAATCCGAGTAGACCAACAGCATCGCGCTTAAAAATGAACAAAGAGTTTGATATTTTTTGCAGCAGGCGCAGTGCTATCGCACAACGACTGCGGAAAATAGTCCCCAGCTTGCAAGACATGCTCCTTGTGCAAGCAAGAGGGTCTGTTTTCAGGTGCTTTGTGATATCACTGCACCTGCTGCGGCCATGGTACGGCAGCAAACTTTCTTGATTATTATGGTGGAATGAAAATACAGTTCCTCATCGTATCGGCCTAGAAAACCGTAACTTTTCATTTTCCTGCCAGTCTTAGTACACTATATAACTTACAGAGGAGTCAAGTTTTAAATAGGAAAAATATTGAAACTTTTTGGTCATTTTGAACGTGATGCTACTGGTCTAATTAGATTGAATGATCTATGCTAAGCTATGCTAAAAGTACTATTGACCCAAAGACTGGCTGAAAAAAACGGTAAAACTCAACTTATTAACTCTGGGGGAGTTGGAGAATGAGCCTATTTCCAAAAAAGTGGAATGTTGATTTGGAACTAGTTTATTTCATCATTGTTTATATATTTTATGGTCTTTTATTTCATTTTATTTACTTTACTTAATCAAATTAATTGAATCTACTTCAATTTACATTCTACATTTAATGAGATTAACTCATATAACTTTTATTTAAGTACATTTTAAGGCAGCAACTAAACTTTTTTTATTGTTTAAAGCTAGTGGACTTTTTTTTTTAATAAAGTCTTTCTCACGTTTTCAAGTTTTATCACTTGCTCTCCTGTTACTCTGTCAGTCTCGTGGACGTACCAGTTCATTGAGCATGAAATAAAGATGTCTGCTCACCTCTACACCAACTAACAACCAGTTCATTCAATTCATTGGTGCATTCAAGGTTTTCATTTTATTACTATAATGGGTTAACTGTGAATCATTGGTGATAACTTTTGTCAGGTTAGACAGATAAAAAAAGGCTGTTAATGGGCAGACTTAGTCTTTACAATAGCACACAATGTAAGGGGCGAGATTTTCAGAAAGGCATTTCATGAGTTGGTATGTTGTTAAAAAAAAAAAACAATTCATCAAACTCTGCGCATCTATCTTTCACAGTCTCTTTTTCATCCTGTCGAAACTTAAATATGGCACCACCCTTAGTAAGATCTACTCTGGTGCTACTTCTATTTTTGGGTCTAAATTTCTTTAAAACAAAACAAAACAGTGCATTCAAGGCTTACTTCTGACCACTGACAACCTCAGCAGTCTTTTTTTAGAAGAGCGTGGTCTGGAAGCCGCTCGTGGTTGTGCAGGTTTTGATGGATTCTTGCGTAAGCACTGTTGCAGATCGTGGCTTCTCTCTGTGCAGTTGAGTAAGAATCTGTTCATCATGTTGTAAGATCAGATGTGTCCACTTTAATCCAGAGAAACAGGAGAGATCAAACATAAAAGCAGATAAAGCACCATTACAAGTTTGAACACGAGAAGCGTTAAGAGACTTTTAAAATAACAAGATGATAATGCATGAAGACGGAGACTCTCAGGCCTTATTGATTTTAACAACTTTCTAGCATCTTAAATTCATTAGAGACAAAGCGATCAGTTAAACAGCCGAGAACCATCCATAGCAATTATATACTTTATCAGCCAGGACAGCTGCTTGCACTCAGAGCGAGAATTTTTGTGAGATCCTACTGACGTACTCGAAACCTAAAAAGCAATTTGCTTTCAAACTCCTAGACACACCTATGCCAGTTTTTGCCTTGTCTTCACAGGTCTCATTTCACACTGGATGTGAACTGCAACTTGCTTGCATCATTCATGCAAGTGTCACCATGTAAAAGCTCTGTTGGCTTGGTAGACCTCTCAGCGTTTTGCCATTTCTCTCACCACTCATATATATCGCTTTATGACTTTTTAATTAAAATCTGCTAGTGTTAGTTTTACAAAAATGATTTCCTAAACACATTTGTACCTTGTAAAATTATAATATCTTGTCATTTAAAGAATGATCTTATTTGATAATTTATTTGCATTTTAAATACATCTGCAATGCATCCATTTAGGCAAAAATTAGGCAAACTATTGTTTTCTAATATTTTAAAAGAAAACTATTTATAGAAAAAAATATTTTAAAATGTAATTTATTCCTGTTACGGCAAAGGTAAATAGTTTGCATTGTTATATTCCAGTCTTCAGTGTCACATGATCTTTCAGAAATTATGCTGATTTGGCAGTCAGGAAACATTTTTTGTTTTCAATGTTGAAACAGTTGTGCTGCATTTTTCCCCACACAATTTTTTCCAGGATTCTCAAAAGGAAAAGAACAGCGTTTATTTGAAATAGAAACTACCTAAACTTCCTCAACTGTGGCAAACAGGTTTTCTGATGTAAGACATCCATATAGACGAGAAGAGCTGGGTTGCCTAATTTCAGCAGAAGTGTTTTCTGCGTTACCAAAGGTCAGTGATAACATGCCAAATCCAAGAATACTGACGTAATTTTATAGAAAATCGTCCATTTCAACCATGCTTGCTTCATTAGTAACAGTCTAGGCTGATGTAAATCTCTTTGCATACTAAAGTAACTTTCAAGAAATTGGAAAGATAATAGATAAATCATGTTTACGATTGAGGAGATTATTTAGCTATCCTGTATGTCCATATCAGTATAAGAACAAATGGTATATTCATTTGAATGTTATGAAATGACTCTTTCTGTCCCACTTTAGGTTGGCTTAACTACTATGTACTTGTAAGTACAATAAGTGCGTTATACATATTATGGTCAGTGAGGTTAGAGAAGGGTTTGGTGGGTTATGATGGGTCAGAAATAATTACAGTAATGGAATTACAGATGTAAGTGCATATAGGTATCTTTAAAAATATAAGTACAATGTAAAAACATGTATGTACACAATAAGTGCATTGTACCAAATGATTCATTTAAATGTAAGTACATAGTAGTTAAAGGCACCTAATATAAAGTGGGACCTTTGCCTTCAATGTTTGAAACTTATTTGTCGTTGGCATGCTATGAGCCAGACATGAGGAATTATTACACGAATGCTTTACAGTAACACACTTGCTGGGCAGGATGATCATTGATTGCCTCATATTTCGCTTTAATCAGAGCATTTATTTCATGCTCTTAATACAATGACTGATTCATTTGGATTAGGGTGATGATTGATAATAAAATACAAACTACACTAGCGATGAACACTGGCATTTAACTAAATGCTTGCGATAAGATTCGTAATGAACATTGAATGTTTTGCAGGTAAATTGAACCAGTTCATGCACACAAACAAATTACTCATTGAGGGAAAAGTACCAGAAATGTATATGCCATGTCTATCTCCAGTTCTGCCTAGAGCAAAGATGCAAGTCAGCCATGGATAAACAAGCAAATGATTAAACTTTAAAAAAACATCATTACTTACCATCATTTTCCACACCTTCACAAACAGAGAGGCTGCCAGATCAATATTAACTTGATTGAATGGTCTCGTCGTGTTTGTGTATATTGACAAAATGGTTAAAGAGTGTCAGACATCTCAGTTGGTTACCAGCCAGTGATTGTCCAGGGTACCAAGCCATGGTCTGAACAGCCATCGGATTGTTATTTTAGGATGTGTCCACAAGCTTATCCAATTGATTGACCGAGATAAAATTAAGCAAACGGCTCCGACTGTGTCAGAGTGGAAAATCTCAGATTCAGTCAGGTCAAATGGGGCTTTATTCGAGATGCCGTCTGAGCGGTGTTTGAGCATGTAGAGATCTACTGAAAAGATGCCTGAGCATCTTTTACATTCCTGACCATGAATTAAGCGGGGCTCCCGTTTATCCACAGATATTTTCTGCTGCTAACGTACCAGCCATGCATACACTTGAAGTAAAAAGACAACGCACATGGTAAATACAACCGACTGGTTTGGCTGGTTCATATGAGCCACAGTTAGCATACAGGTAATAGGTGAATCTTAAAGTGCGTTATAGCTCAACGATTTTATGCCTTGAGAAGTCATCGTCACATTCTTTCTTTCATTCATTCATTTTCAAGTTCAAATGACTCATTTCTTACCGCATCTCAAATTTATATCTTACAGTATAAAGTGAATTTGTAAAGGGTTTTAAAGATGGAGATTAATATCTCTCTCGATAGTCTGAAAAGAAGTGGGTCTCACGACAGTGTTCGCAGTAAGTGCATTTAATACATTTTATCGTGGTGTTTGCATAAAATTATAATTTTGTATATAGCAGGAATGCATGCTTAAGTTTTGAATTAGCATATAGTGTTATGTAGTTTGTGAACATTAAATATGAGTTTAATACATATGTTATTTAAAATATCGCTATTTTTGTAATGCATGTTTTTATTAATACAGTTTAATAATTTTTTTTTGTGATTTAGAGCTAACCCTAACCAAAATGTCTGAGGATTATAGATGAATACGGTAGAAAAGCTATTTTTAACCGTCGACTTAAATGTCTCCTGTAAAACTGCACTGCTTTATCTTCTTCTTTGTCACTAGTGGTCACCAGAGTGCATCGTGTTGTCAACCGAATGAATGGTTGGAGCACGTTTTGGCCCCGACGAAGAGAAAGCTGTTCTGAAAAAATGTCAGTAGTGTTAATATGAACTTGAACTTCTCACATGCACGGATCTTTAAATGTGCCCGATCAGCGTGAAAATGCAATAGTGCTTCAGGCACGTATGTGTATGTGTGTGTGTGTGTGTGAGCAATCAGAAAGTGTGTAAAACCCGGAGGATAGAGACAATTGCACTGTGTGTGTGTGTGTACACTTTATATCTTATACTTGAGAGAAATCTCAATCAGAAAGATTCATGCCTCATGATAAAACCCGGAGGATAGAGGATAACAGAGGATAGGTGTCCAGTTCATAATAATTTCTTTGCATGCACTCTTAACAAAGGAGTATGTGTTGTTTTCAGGTGCCTTTGTTACGATGTAATTATACATTTAAGTTCTGAGTAATATTAATTAACTATGTGCACTCAGGGTTGGGGATAGAGTTGTTGTTACAGTATGTAATATGGAAGTACACAAGAGATTATTCACATCAGCCGAGGTAATGATTTCTCCTCGCCTTGTTTTATTTCAAGATGTTTAAACTGATACAAATAGTTGTTTGAGCGTCGGAAAACTGCCTCAATTGCAGTCACAAAAGAAATGTGAAAAAGAATTAGAAATGTGTTCCTATGGAACCTATCCAGAGTACAAAGAAAAACTCTCTTAGATTGATTTCTACTAAACAAAAACCCTTGCCTGGAGAAGAGCTTGTCCGGCTCTTATTTAATATAAGAGGGTTGCGCCGAATAAACAGAGCCTTTACTGAACCCCCTGAACCGGTTCCTCTGGACAGGGGTTCGGTTCAGAAGCAATAAAGGGCCTCTCCAAACAAAGGAGCCCTGTGAAGCAGTTCATTTCCTGTTGTTGCTCCTTGATCCTCACCTTGAACATTTGCCAGAGTGGATTCAGAGAGAGAGAGAGAGAGAGAAGGAGGCACATAGAGAGTTGTCCAGGGACAGTTTCAACAGGCGTCCTCCTACAGTTCGTATATTTTCACTGTAAATATGCTCTTTGAGTATCCTCGATGTCGCTCAAGCTCTCATCTCTGCCATGTTTCAATAAGAGCTTTCCCAAGCTAATGGTCGGATACTTTCATTCCAGTCTTTCATCATATTAGTTTGCAACGTATCCGGTTACCATAACAAAAAAAAAAACTTCACACCCTCGCCGCTGCTCCCTGACGTCCGCTCGGCGCAAATATTGTCTCAGGCGAGCGAGCTAGCTTGCTAAGCTGGAGAAATGCCCGAACAAAAACGTGTTTTTTCGACGATGAGCTGAAAAAGCGTCTTTCTTCGCACAGCATGGGAAATTTCATTTGAGGTTTCGCTGTCACTGTGAATGTTCACGTTCTGAAAACCGCATGTCCGGACACCTAAATGCAATCGGATTTTCAGTTTCAATACTACTTTTTTTGTTTTGTTTTGTTAAATGGAAAGAAATGAGATGTTTTAAGCTTTCGTAACATAGTACATTTCCCTTTGGTCGTGTTCTAAATCTGTGAAAAAAATAAATAAAAGGGGGGAAAACTGTTGAGAAACACTAATGAAACATCTCTTTTATTTCAAGGAGTACTTGTTACAGGTTAAGCTGCTATAATAACAATTAGCCTCGTGCAATAAATAACATATTTTAGGATTAATGTTGTTCCTATCATTGTCTCAGACAAGAGTCTGTGAAGAGAACTTCAACCCCAGTTTATTTTTTATAGCTAAGCTTAAATTGACTGAAGAAAGGAGGTATGTGTGTTCATGTCTGAACAGGTTACAACATCATCTTTTTCTTTTTATCCTCCCTCAACCAGCAGCTCAGGTTCAGACCACAGCTTTGATATCGTAACTCTACAAGATCACGTCATAGGGATGTACCCAGACAGGTTACATAAATACACAGCAACTTTTAATTATGAAATTTCAACAGTTCATAAATTACACTAATATATTTTTTTTTCCATAGAATATCTGACTAAGTGTAATGGGTTTCAACATATGTTACGTCATGTTCTGTCTGAATACCAAGCTTGCCAAAAAAAAAAAAGACTCTGTGTCTGGCTTCTGAACAAAGTTTGATCTTATCTATCGTGATTTAATTCGAATTTTTTTTCAGAGATGATACCATTGTGACTCATCTTTGCCTGACTTTTAGTCATATTTGCCTGACTTTTAGTCATATTTAAACTGGCAAATAAAAAAGGCTCGTTCTACTCCGAGACCGATTCTGCCCTCTGGTGGATAAAAAGTAGAGAAACTCTTTTAGAGTCAACCTAAGTACAGTCATTTGTTTCAAAGAAAGCATAGTTACATTAATCAGTGTGCTTTCTTTAAACAAACAAATAAAATCTATCCACTAAAAGCTATCCACTTCATTAGAAATTCTCTCACTCCTTGAAAGATTACTTTATAATTTAGTTACTTACTTAACTAGTTACCATTTTATACAACTAAATGACTGACTTATTTTCAGATAGCCATGGATATATATATCATGATTTATATATATATATATATATATATATATATATATATATATATATATATATATATATATATATATATATATATATATATATATATATATATATATATATATATATATATATATATATATATATATATATATATATATATATATATACATATATATATATATATATATATATATATATATATATATATATATATATATATATATATATATATATATATATATATATATATATATATATATATATATATATATATATACATACATATATATATATATATATATATATATATATATATATATATATATATATATATATATATATATATATATATATATATATATATATATATATATATACATATACGTGTATATACGTATATATACACATATATATATATATAATTTGACAGCACTGTATATGTGGTTTTTTTACTTATTATTTATTTTTATAATATAAATATATAGTTCTTGTTTGTTGCTGTGGCACCTATAAAAAATACCAATTTCAGCTTCTGTTTAATCTCAGCTATATACAGAATTAATAATAAAAACCACGCATGGTCTCGAAAACCTTTTCTTCCTAAAGAAAACCCGAACGCAGTTGCTACAGCCCGCAAACGCCTGGAGCAACTGCGGTTTGGAAACGCCTATCATAAAAACAAGACGCAGACATCGAGACGTTTCATCACCTAGATTTCCGTTCTTTTTCCTTTTCACGTGTCCTTAGCAATGCCGCCTCTGTTTGCATGCAAACCGCTTCTCGACTGCAGGTCACGGTCGAAAGCCCGGCCAAAACCACGTGTGCAAAAGCACTTTAAAACCTGCGGCACGCACAACGTCAAGTCGATCAACGCTTTGATGGACAGGCTTCATCCTCCTATTTCGAGCCTGGGATCTTCGTTTGGCAGAATAATGCGGCGATACCAACCCCCAGTCTGTAGCTCACGCACACTTGTAACGGCAGGCGCTGATAATAGTGTCTGCGCTCCTCCAGGTCTCTGCTGACACACGCGTTTTGATGGAATGTTGGATCCGTGTCTGTCTGGGATGCGCGTCGGGGGGAGGAGGAGATCACTTTAAAAGCAGCCGGCCCACCACCGCTGACAGGCAAGGGGCCAGTCTGGGCAACGGGCCCCCGAGAGCACTGCTGTGTCACTAACGGGATCCAGATTTGAGACAGATGGCTTTTAAAATTAAAGGAAGCGAGAAACGAGAGCAGATAAGCAAAGCAATTTGAAGAAGAAGAGACTGGGATGGGTCTGGATACTGCAACTCTTTCGCTGTAATGTAATTGCGAAAGATTCTAAAGGAGGCCGGATGCACATTACCGCTTTTTGAGGAATCAATGCTTTTATAGGGGATGATAAATCGGGCAAATATATGAACGCCGTTTTGAACTTCCTATTTGTTGCGTAGTTCAAATAAATGTCAAGCGGCACTTTTTCAGCGTTGAGAGACATTTTTCTTGAGCAGCAAATCAGCGCGTGACGCTGAAGACTGAAATATCGATGCTTAAATTTCAGCTTTGGCATCCCAGGAGCAAACGGCGCTTTAAAACGTGAAAACTGTTTTAATTTGAAATAGACGTCATAGAAATAGACACAAACATGACGTAGTGCTCATAAAAGAATTCTACCATAAATGCTGCAGAGGCTTACCGAACCAAAACTTTTCAGAAAATAATAAATAATTAAATGTATCTTCTGAGTCGCGGAAAATGATCACAAAAAAAGTGCATGTGAAAGTGTAAAATAATATTTTAGCCTTGACTGGGAGGGAATAAAAAAGTCACAATTCTGAATTATAAAGCTGCAGATGTACGATGAGATGAGTTGTACTTTACTATAATTATTTAAGTTTGTTAAATTCTGTTCACTTAAATGCATCGATCAGGTGATGAGTGAAGAATGATGTTTCACCAGCAGCTTTGAGATAGATATCAGTTAAAATTGAATGGAATTAGCAGCAGAAGAAAACTCAGAGATTTCTCAGAGAGGAAGCATTCCACTTCCTACAGTTCGGAACTAAATATTAATAAAATAGTAAAATATTACTGTTTTTTTGTGGTATCTATTGTACCAGGCAGCTGGGATAAAGGATTATTCCCTGCGCTCATGGGAAAGAAAATGTCCATCCAACAAAATTTGCTCTTCCTTTAAAAGCTCATGAATATTTCAGAGACTTTGCTGACACGGGACCTTTATCTTCAGAGAGCGAATGTCTAGGGTTTTTTCATTCTCTCAAGAGGAATCGAGGGCTCTGCAAAATAGCTCACCTCTCCTATCGTTCGTGTCTTTAGGCAGTGAGTACATATTTGCCTAACGCATGGTAAAGAGATTCGAGAGCCGAACAAATCCCTAAAACCAAATTATAAGCAATAGCTGCAGTGATGCTGTGCGTTTACCATTCACTACCACATTTTAGCCACAAGGAGGAGGCAAATTCTGAAAGTGTAGGCATCCGTGCGTCCTTCAAAAGGCCTAAAACCTGTTTTTGAAGGTATTTTACACCACTCGGTCAATATGCAAAAAGTTGGACACGTAGGAAAAAACATTACCTTGACCTCGGCCTAAATGCATTAAAGTTGGTTTAGTAAAGCTATTCTTAAAACAAAAAAAGTGAACGGAATCGGCTACCTAAAATGAATCGGGGTCAGCATCTCCATCTGAAATATTTTCACAAGACACGCGAGTAGCCTCCCGTGACTTATATATTATTGAATAAAACTTAAATAAATAATCACCTTCGCTCTAAAAACAAAAGGCTGTTCCTTATCTGGGAAACCGCCGCGTCGGGTTCATCCAAGGAAAACACTCTAATTTAGCTCTTCTCAATCGTTTTATAAGCCAGCTGTTGTGTTAGAGCATGAGAAAAGCGTTCTGCGTTCGAGCTCATCTCTCGGCGACTGGATGAGGGAAACCAGCGGCAACCAAACAAGTGATTGGGGGATAAGAAAGTAAGCCATTTGAGTGTTTTGAAGTCTATGTCTGTGAGGCCTCTCATCCAATCTGACTGGTAACTATTTATTTAATTTTCAAACGAGCATACATTCAAAAAAGTATGCTGGCAAACTTTAAATTGAGCAAAAAGACATTACGGTTGTATGCAGAAAAGCACAAAACCTAATACTAGGCCCGACTTAATTTAACCTTTAATGCTGTTATTATGTATATTACACCTAGTCTTTTTCAACACGTTCATTTTGAGTAAGACGTTACGAACGCAATAACGCGAGTGAGTCATAGCTTATTACTATGTTTTTATACAAAAAAAACGACAGGTAAGATTATTTTGGTAGGCTAATTCGCTGTTGAGAACCGAATCATTGCGAGTCTGGGAATCTGAAATATCATTGTACGGTTTTGACTCATTAAAAAGAACAGCGTTATAAAAATTAGCATTTCTGAATAGCAAATAAGCCCATTTTTTATTCACTGAAAGAAGCGATTTACTAGATTCAATGGGTTGGAAATCATTTTGAATCACCAAAAATCGAAGGCATTGGGCCATACTTGGATTCACTAAAAAGGAACCGACTCTTAAGTGTCGCTCGAGCGTTCGAGAACCGAATAAACGGATCCGAACCATAAAAATCACGTTTTCGAAATTTTGTGCGGAATTTATAATATATAAAACTGTATGAAGTAAAAATAGGCTACTTCAGATAAATTAAAATAAAAAATAATTAAAAAAACACGCATACAAATACTTATACAAATTTAAATAATAGCGAAAAAGTAATTAAACAAATAAACAATCCAAGCGTTCGAGAACCGAATCAACAGATCCGAATCATAAAAATCACGTTTTCGAAATTTTGTGCGGAATTTATAATAAATAAAGCTGTATGAAGTAAAAATAGGCTACTTCTAATAAATTTAAATAAAAAAATAAATAAAAAAAATACGCATACAAATGCTGTAATGTATACATACATGTAATGTATGGCTAAATAATATTTAAACGTATTACATTAATGTGTTTTTCTATTGCAGCAGCCATGACGCTCGCGCCCTCAGCAGCATCTAGCGGCCGACGCGAGCATCACTCTCGGATGAGAGAGAGACAGAAACGCAGAGGCAGAGCAGCTGGAGCGCTTCACTATGGACCACCGCGGCCGCTGCGCTCTCTGACCGATCGTCTTCTCTCTCGTTTTGCTCGGACAACTCTCCAAACGCACAGGTAGGCGAGCGCGAGACTGCCCGCGCGCAGATCTCCGGCAGCAGCGCACGCGTTCACGATGGCGCGGCGAGGAATAGCGCGGACCATCTTGGCTATGCGCGGATACTAATGCGCGGAGGCGCTCCTTCCTCCGGAGCCTGCAGGCAGAAGCGAGTCTCCCCGCGGATGCGCGCGGAGGCAGGGCAGGGGTGCTGAAACAACGAAGCCGACCAAACGCTCGATGCGTAAAATGGGTCGTTCAGGTGTGCGGGAAGATCCCGCGTGGAGCCGGACGCGGAAGGTGAAGCGTTCGCAGACACGTTTCGCGGGTCGGGTACGGTGCACCCAGCGGGGGACGTTAAGGCTCTGTGTGTGAAGAAATGTTATTGAGATGGTCGTTTGTGCAAAACCTAGTCGTGAGACGGCATTCCGGTTTAGAGCATCGAGAAACCCGCGACAAAGGGCAGAGCGTTTCGTGCGCACCTGTCCTGAAAGGGTTAATGCTTGAAAGATGCTGAAGTAGGTTATTTGAGCTAGTCATCCTGAACATGCATGAAGTTATTAAAGCAACCCTGTTATTGGTTTATAAATAGAACGAAAGCTTTATGACAGAATCTGTTGAAACGACTACATATAGGTCACCAGACACTAAAATATAGCTGAAAATGCATTGAAAATGCAACTAACTTAGGTGTTTGAGTTTTAAATCTATTTAGAATTTCACGACAAATTAGTTTGAGCTGTTATTATTATCATTACACAAAAAATGCCTTCAATATATTAATATTTTATTAACTTTTTCATGGCATCTGCAGACAATTTGTGACAATTTTCACATTTCTTATTTTATAACACATTTTAAAATTATACTCTTTACCATTGTCCCGTATATCACCAAGAGCATATATTCATTTTTGCTATCATAAATATTAAATCGTTTTTCCTACATTGTTAAAGTCTCGTTTTGAGGTGAAGGATGTTGGTTGTTCGTAAATGGTTTTCTAATGAATGTTTGCATTGACACGTATAGACGTATGGTTCAACGACAACCTACCATCAAAAAGCATATTATAGATTGGCTTTAAAGAATAGCCTCGTTGTAGGGAAACACTTATTTTGTCTTTGTATTTTTGCTTTTTTCATGAACGTGACATTATTAGAGACTTACCGGCCCTGTAATGAATTGTTTACACCCCTGTGTCGCAAGCTGCTTTGGAAGTGTCTGCTAATGTAAATGCGAACGTACCTTCGACTAGGTGTGTCCAAACCTCTTTTAGACAAAACAAGCATCGATCATGATGAGAAAAAACGCAGCATAGTTGGTTTGTAGCAGGGCAAGAACCGGCTCGAAAATGCATTTTTATTATTTTCTTTTACGTCCGATGCCACAACCCTGATATTTTACAAGTCAAATCTGAGTTAACCAAATTACACCTGTCCACATCTTCTGCATGTTTTGGACTATACTTCCCTCAAACATCACGAAGGTTAGCAGTGCAGCTGAGGCACGTCGGCAACTTCACTCGTTTTTTTTTTACCGTCTTCATGTAAGTAAAGCATCTTTGCAGACGTGCCCTCTACATTGTTTCTTATGCCCACGCTCATATCCAAATATAGATCCATACATCAGCGGGTAGGACTTTGTGGATCATGCAAAGTAGGCTGGAAATTATAGATACTTCCAGAAGAGGTGGAGCCCGGGCAGAGGCTTTGTAAACGTCTACATCTGTGCTGCTCTGGCATTATACATTCATAAGCTGCGGCGTGTAACGCCAGAGATTCTCGAGTGGTGGCTTGCGACACAAAAATGGGTCACGGATCTTTTCTGGTATTGTGTTTCACTCAGAATGATGAGTTTTGGAGAAATGCGGCATGGCGTTACTTGCTCACCGGTGGAGCCCTTGCAGTGAATGGGTGCCGTCAAAATTAGAGCCTGAACGTCTTTTGAAGAGAATACCAGCACGTTTGTAACAAATCCATTAAATAGTTTTAACTTTAAAGCACGGCTTTTAGCTAAAATATATCCATAATCTATTAAAAAAATGTCATGTTGGCCTGATATTCGTTTAGGACTGTTTTGGCTTCTCTTTTTGAATGAAATGATTTTACAGAAACCAGTATACGCACTTATAGCCAGAAGCAACAGTATGAAGCTAAAACGCCTTGTTGGATTTATTGATTATGGTAACACTTTAATATTGGGACCTATTCTTACTATTAACTAGTTTCTTATCAGCAAGCCATTTATTAATATATTAGCTGTTTGTTAGTAATTATAGCACATATTCGGCAGTTACCGTATTCTACATCCCTAATAAATCCAACCCAATACGTATTTAAAACTTATTGACTAATTATGAATTAGGAGTTTATTGATGGAAAAATCATGGCTAATTTGACCTTGAAATAAAGCGTGGCATTTGTTATTCTGGATTTGTTACATCCATTCACTTTTATTTGGCGAACAAGTGATGAAATGCTAAATTTCTCCAAATCTGTTTTTAAACGAATCAATATTTTGGATGGGTTGAACGCGAGAGAAAATCAGTCAACATCGGGGGGAAAAAACAAGGCCAAAACGTGAGATCTAATAGGTTTATCAACTCGTAAACGAGAAGAGAAAACCATTATTCATGGTCTTTGAGGATATTAGCCCATGTCGTGTTAATATAGTGCAGTTCATGGTAATATTAATGTTTTTTATAAGTTCATATTGATTTACTTTTGTGTGATGTTGGATGTAGAAAATCTGGGTCTTGAAGCAAAACCGGTTGAGAACCACTAGCAATTTAACATCCGCTTATTGATATATGTGACTCATCCAGAAAGTAATCATGAAGAAAAAAACCCCCAGAATGATTTGTTTTTCAAATCTATAAGATGTGAAAAGTTGACGGGCGTTTTCTCGAGTCATCTATGCATCATAGAGCTAACCGTCTTCTAACGCGGCTGTAGACGTCCACGTATATTTATAATGTCCGGGTTGCACTAAAACGTCTTGAGCATCTTCTGCTGGACTCCTTTAAATGATCAAAGCTTTGGATGTAATTAGGTCTCATCTGTTACACAGATAAATGTTCCCCGGCTTAAAGCAGGCCAGGAATACCTGCAGATTGCTTTCATACAAGCGCAAGCTGATGCAGTCATGAGGAATTATATGAAGTAAAAGTTTTTAAAAGGCGTAAATATGATGCAGGAAAGTTAATTATGCGAGTCACTATCAGTTGGGCTGAACTGTGATATTAAAAATCTGTTAACCGTTTATTGATTTTGCTGTGCATGTAACATTTAAGTTAACATTTAGCCGGGCAGATTTATGCTAATGATTCATATTATTTACTTGCGAAATTAACAAAGTAATATAAAGTCAAATTCAAATACGGAGCAGGATGTGCCAAAACCGAAAACATAAAAACAAAAGCTAAATAAAATAATAATAACTAATGTGAATAATAGTAGAATTACACTATATTTGATCTTTTGCTTCACGTCATCATCCAAAATAAAAAGGATAATATATATATATATATATATATATATATATATATATATATATATATATATATATATATATATATATATATATATATATATATATATATATATATAATATTATATATATATAAAGTCTGAAAATCAAAATGTTTTTTTGTCTTATATATATATATATATATATACACAATGAAAACAGCTGGACAAACACGAGTATTTGTGTATATTGTGCTGTTAATGTCAGTACTTACTGAAACCTTTACAGTGCATTATGTCTGTTTTAGCTGAATCACGTTACACACAAGATGCTTTTCTACAGTAGTTTCCTGCCAGGCATTTTTTGAGGTTGTAGCTGTTGTCCGGCCTAATGTGGCTCTTTCTGTCAGCTGTCAGCAGTGTGCAAAGACAGGGATGTAAACAGTGTTCCCTCGGCCTCTTATTTGTTTGTGTTTTTTCCTATTCTTAATAAGATAATTGTCATATTGAAACAACAAACCGAAGCATGTCTGCTGGAGAGCTGTTTCTGAATCGACATGCAATAGGTCTTCAATTAACAGCGCCAAAGCAATTTCTTAACATTTAATTACCCCTTAATTCACGCCAAACGAACAAAAAGCAAGCAAACACAAAGTGGAATGATTGCACTAGAATAATTGTTAATAATCGTTATTCAGCAGAGGCCAAGACTGCAGGCATGAGACTTATTTTTTTTTGCAATTCTGAGTTTACACCTCTCTCACTTTTTTTGGTCAAGAATTCTAAGTTGTCATTTTGCAATTTAGTTTCCACCATAAAAAACAAGGTAATTTTTTTCTCTCTAAGAATTCAGTATTGTTTTTCCCACAGCTTATATTTCATAGAATTTAAATTCTTCTGTTAAGTACAATATTCATACATACTTTTATATGCATTTACTTTTATGCTTTAAGGTAATTAAATCTGTTGTTGCTGCTATAAAACAGTTTACATGTTGTAAAAATGATAAACTATTTAAAAATTAGGTTTATATATATATATATATATATATATATATATATATATATATATAGAGCTGTCAAACAATTCATCACGATTAATCACATCCAAAAATACACATATAATTATCATAAGATAATATAAGAAAATAAATATTGAAATGCATTCAAATACAATTCAAATATATGCTGTATGCATGTTTTAAGATAAGTTTTAGTTAGTTATATATATATATATATATATATATATATATATATATATATATATATATATATATATAAAATACACTATACACTGTCCAACAGGGCTGAAAGAATTATCATTATAGGTCCAGAATCATGAAACAGAATCTGATTGGAAACAAGAATCATGAAATTCCTCACAATTCCCATCCAGAGTCACAATGAGAGTCTCACGGTCAAGATCTCCCCGTCTCGGCTGGGTTCAGTGAAGATGTGTTGTTAACGTGACAGCTGACAGACCTGTGACGTGAGGGTGCTGAGATGCTGAGATCACACCTGTTAGCACAATAGCAAAGGCTCCGACGGTCTGAGAACAAGACACTTCAATAAAACGACCTCTTGATCTGATCGAGCCTCTCACGAGGGATGCGCCGGGTTTAGCATCGCCCATGTGCCGCTTCATGTCATTTTATCTAGTGGAAAGTTGATTTAATTGCATAGCTTTTGCTTGCTGTCTGCACGCATTGGCTTAAACATGCGAACTGAAAAGTTCTTCACTTGTTGCTGTGGAAATAACTGTGGAGTTGGTGCGCTGAAGCTTCATCTGGAATAAACAGCTTTTTTATCTCTTTTCATTATGATTGGTGGCAACAAATGATCACGATCAGCGATAACAAATAATGAGTGAATAATTATACCACGTTGACATATCCAAATGTTTTAGGGTATTTTACCCTGAACAACCTTCGATAAAATTTTCTGTATATTATGTCCAAAAAAAGCAATATTAAGGACAAATCTGTAAAGCAAATAAAGTCAATGTATTTATTGTGTTGATATTAATTAATGATATATATGATATAATATATAATATACAAAAAATTATAAAAGTAATTTTTCTTATTTAAAATAAAAAATATCTAATTAAAATTATATAAAAATTTGCTTATTTTTAATAATTTAATTGGATTTTTATACATGCTTTATTTAATGTAGTCAATTACAATCTAATTTTAACACATTCACCTTATAAAAACATTAATTTACACTGACCTTATTGAAACAAAAATAATAATTTAAAGGTTTTGTAAACATTGCACAAGGCTTAATGACATTAATAAGGCATTATAAATATGAAAATGCTTAATTTATTTTTATTTCACTGTTAGTGTGATTTACCCAGTATATGTAATCAGTCAGACCAAAACAGTTATTATTATGCTTTATTAAAATGTATATATGCATATATTTACACGGTGCGTTGTTTGAAGGAAGGCACGAAGATGAAAGTTCACAATAAACAATATTTGAATAATCCACAGAGAACAAACAATCAATGGACATAATCACACAATGAAGGGAAGACAGAAATATGGTCAAATAAAAACAAACACAACAGTCCAAGACATCAGTAGACTGTTTTACTGTATCTGCATAATGCAAACGGTACTTTTATCTATAGATTAGTGTTACGATTTCTATTTTCTTTGATCAAACTCATTGTTTGCCACAATTAATGCCGCCCTGTTACTTTCCACGCAACCCAGAAGTAAATGTAATTTCGTTTGATTTAGTTTAACATCGCTGTTTGGGTGCACTTTGCATTGATCGTGGCAGCATCATCGAATGATTTTAAAATGATGGGCGAAGAGCATTATAAACAGAGACGTATCCTGATGAGAAGCGTAGAAGAAAGCTTATTTAGACTCATTCCCCAGTGCATCCTAAAAGCAGACGGAAGTCGAACGAGCGAGAAGATTTAGTGGATAGTTACTATATCTGCTGGTTTTTAACTTCCAAAATAGTCAAGGTAGGGCTCCAAAGAGTCTATGAGCCGTGTGCATCGGGGATTTCTTTATTTAGAGCATGTTGAGGCTGGGGGATCAGGCATGCCTGTGATTAGCCTTTGGATGAGTTCTATTTAGACAGCCAAAGCTCTCCGTGGAACCTCGCTGTAGTAAAATCCAGGACCCGGAGACAGCTGGAAGACAAGCTAACAAGCGGAATCGCCTTTGCATTGAGTGGATCTGAACTCTCCACGTTTTTTTTTTACGCTGAGCTGAATGCGTGCAGCTGTAACTAAGCCCCTGTAAGCCGACTGCTCCGCGTCCAAATTCAGACTGGCGCTTAAGGGCACCTAAAGGTGGAGGCATTCGTGGTTACAAAGCTGGAAGCTGTTCGTTTCTATAGAGCCCAAGGCCCCGGGGGCCATTAGCTAAATCTTCTGCGCTTTGCGTGCTTAATTGTTCGCGATAAGAGGCTATTAGCGTTAATAATTCACCTAGAGCGCCATCAGAAACAAACATCTGGCCCTGATGTACACTCATTTGCGCGGGCCATAACGTGACGTCCTCTGGTGTAGAAGGAGCATGTGGATGTTTGTGAATCCATTAATGGGTGCATGTGGCAACTTTGATGGGCCCTTAAAGACCAGAATCCAGATTTGAACACTAATGCGGACTGACTTAGGTCCTGCTTAAGCCTTTACTCCGGCCGCGATTTTTCCGTCTTTAGGTTAGGGTGTTGAAAAAGAAACGATGACTGAAGCTCATTCGAAACTCTTTTAACACAAATTAATTTCAAAGTTAGTTGTTTTTGTAAACTTTAAGGCCCGGCTTCATAGACAGGGCTTGGCTTAAACCAGGATTAGACCGTAGTTCAATTAGACGTTGACACCAGTCGCTTTTTAAAAACATGCCTTAGAAAAAAGCATAACTGGTGTGTATTTTAAGACAAAACAAAGACACAGACATCTTTTAAGGTCAGTCAGTGCAAGTTTATTTCGACTGAAACATTTACATTTAGTCTAGTACTAGGCTTAAGCCTTGTCTGTGGAACAAGGGGGGAATGTCTACATTAAGTCTGCATTCTCATTTTTTCAATTTCAATTTTATTTCATTTTATCTACACTATTAAACAAATCTGTAGAAGCAGGGCAAGGTGTAACGTATTAAAGGGTTACTTCGCCTCAAAATTAAAAATCAAAAGTATGTAAGCCTATACACACATTCGCCTTCAATTAATAATTATGAAAATAATAATAATATATAATACATATTAACACTTATAACAATAAAAGCAATTAAAATGTCAAATCTAATTTCTCACTTTTTTACATTTTATTTTATCCACACTATTACAGCAAAGCCATTAAAAAAGGGTTCAACGTAATGCATTAAAGGGTTGTTGCACCTCAAATAGATCATTTTGTCTGTAATCACTTACCCACATGTTGTTCCAAACTCTTAAAAGCTTTGTTCGTATTCAGAACACAAATTTTTGAGATATTTTGGATGAACTGCCATGTAATGAAAACTGTCAAGGTCCAGAAAGTAAGGATACTGTCTGAATACTCCATCTGGCATCAGTACTATAATTTTATATAATTGGAGTTTTGTACTTCAATGAATTGTTTTAGCAGTTACGATAAAACAATATCGTTTGTAATTATTACTTTCTTCAACTTCTTGTCTTCGTGCACTCTTATAATAGACAGTCCTAGCCGCAGGGAACATCAAGTGACCATCTCTTCTGCTGATCTCTGTTTACAAAGCCAACTCGTGTGTGCCAGTACAGCTCATAAATCATTTGTGGTCCTTTGATGGCTCGGTGAAGAGGAAGTGCATGACGAGTGCTGGTCAGACACACAGGAAGCAGACCGGGTCACTTATCAAAACAATGCACGTGTCTGTTAGTTTCATCTTCACACGAGCTTGAGTTAACGTTACTTGAGCTCGCTGGACTCAATGTGACAGTTCGTGAAGTTACCCTCAGGTCAGGAAGATGCCTGGGCTTTTTTTGGATCAGAAATTCTAGAAGTGTTTACAAGCATGAGGGGAACTTGCTGCTTTCCCAGGTGAGCTCGAATCATCTATTCTGATGACGTGTCAGACTATTAATTTTTCCCAAGATGCCCTGAGCGTGCTTTTCTTTATTAATAGCAGTTCTCCATTTGGGTTATTTGCAGACAGCAAGTGAACCATTTGATGAAATAGTCTACTGCTGCTCTATAAATATGTCAGATAGGCCATTTCCCACTGTTTGTATGTTGATGGCAGAGAGAGAGAGAGAGAGAGAGAGAAGGGTGACGACCCCGAAACATTATTATGCTCCTCATTTAGAAATGTAGCTGAAGATTAAATAAGGCATCTTATAAACTAGAAAGAAGTTGTTTTGCAACAATAATTTGAACGATTTCCATCAATCAACTGCATCTTGATTTATATGCACCACAAAAAAGACTTTTGTTTTACTTTCCAGTGCAAACACCTAAGCTTTCTTAAATGAAGATACATTTACATCATTAAAAAAATGATGTAAGATAATACATTTTTTCTGAAAAATGTAACAAGAAAAATATGCCAACGGGGTCAGAAAAATCATCTTTTAATGGGATGTTAAGAATCTATCTATCTGACCCAGATGATAGATATTTTTCTCTTTTTAAACAAAGATACTTTAATTTGATGTATTTTCCGTGATACAACATGCCTTTTCTTATGCCATTTTTCTTTTCAATGAAATATGTTTTAAGAATGTTCGGATATCTGTAAGGGAAAACTAGGCAAAAAATAATTAGCAAGAATTTTATTTTTGCTGTGTATCCCAGTGTTATTTTAGTATAATTAAAATACTATTATAGTTTTATTCTAGTTTGATAGATAGACAGATGATAGATAGATAGATAGTCCTCATTTTAGCCTTCCGCCTCCCCAGCACCACCTGTCTAGATCTGCTAGGAAGACAGCAGAAGCAGTAGCATAGCAGATCTAGTCCAAGACAAACCTATATACACATTCTGTTTACATTAATACATATTTTACAATATATCATGACTGAACTACGATCAGAAACCTCTTTTGGATCTTTTTAGTATCTAAGTTGTATTCTCCTGGACCGCACTCATAGCTTAAGTGTAGAGCAAATGAAGATCTTGTCGAGGTCTCATGCTGTTGAGATTTTTCTCCTTAAAAAAGACCTCAGTGCTCAGTCATACGACCAGGAGCTTAAAAAGCAGGGTTAGTCAGTACAGGGTTTAGCTCCAGCTGAAAAAAACTCACCTCCTTGTAGCCCTAGTGATCTTGAAGACCTTGATTAGCATGTTTAGGTGTTCTTGATTAGGGTTGGTGCTAAACTCTGCAGGACAGCAGCACTCCAGAACCACTGCCTCCTCGGGTCTAACAGGGCAACAAAATGAAATATTAGAACGTATTTAAAATACTAGAACAACTTAATATTTATGCCTGTAGCATGACATTTGTGCAGCTCAGACGCTCAGACGCTTTTCTGTTGCGGTGCAGAATTCAGCATGAACTGATTTTTCCATCCCACTACTGCGAGTATCATTCCACACCCACCCACTCCTGCCGAATTTTACTTTGAGTAGGTACATTTGCTCCCTGTTTACAGCGAATGTATCCTCACACAGTCCAGCTTAAATTACAGTCCATTAATATGGTCCTGCATTTTGTTTTATTTTTTCCACTGAGCATTATCCAAAACAATTTGGGACTTGAGAAGAGAGGAGCTTCGGTTAAAATCTCATGTAACTACGGTTCGACAAAACACTTAAAATCTAAGGAAGTTCAAGTGGCACGGTGGCATCAACAAATTCTATTTCAGATGATTTTTGCATTTGTTTGCATTTGTTTGCATCGGGTTGGTTTAGAGCTGGGTTTGGTGAAAGGTACATTTCCAACACTTTAGAGTATTAAACCAACGTTATAAAAACACACCAATACATACCTATCAACGAAATAAAAACATGTCAGGGTTCACCTATTGATTGAGTGCCATGAAATGATCACGAAACATGCAGTAAGGTACGTAAAAACGGTGTTGCAGAAAACTACCCAGAGGTAGAGTACATATTTTTATGAGACTAGGTTGAGAAGAACATTTTTAATAATCTAATGAACCTTTTTCTACTGCAAAGATCCTTTGTGGAATGAAAAAGTTCCATGGATGTTAAAGGTTCTTTGTGGAACCATTGAGACCAATAAAGAACCTTTATTTTTAGAAGTTCGTTCTCAAAATAACCATTTTAAACAATAATCTAGAGAACATTTCTTCTCTAGAGAGCTTGCAGTGGAATGGGTTTATGGATGTTAAAGGTTCTTCACGGAAACATAAACGGCACATAAACGTTTGCCGTACATTATTCTCATATTAAGCTGAATTTTGATGGTTAATTAAAAGAAATGGCTAAATATTAATGCTTAATACCAAAGAATATGTAACGTATTTATTTATTGCAGTGTGGCAGGGAGCGGGAGATGATTCCATCCCAGCGATTAAAAGATTAAACAGTTCCTTTCATTTCAGTGGCATACACAGTTCTTCGTGGTTTCACTGATAATGTTTCCAAGGCAGCAGAAGTGTGACGTTTGCGGAAAGAGATGAGGTGTTTTGATGGCGATGCCACTGACGTTTAGCAGTCCATCATGAAGCTGCATTCCAGCAGGACGATGCTCAAACCATATCCAGCTGGGTGCGGTTTGGCATAAATGAGACGTATGCTGGAGCTGCCTGCAGTGACGCAACTCAAGACATGAGTCATCAGCGCCGGCTTCCCATAAGAGCTGTTTATCATACAGCAGACTCCGGACTTCCAGATGCAGACCGTCACGATTGCACAACCACGCAGCAGACTCACAAATGTTGTACGGTTCGGTACCGATGGCATCCAAATAGCAACGAATTTGATTAAAAGATGGTAGGAGAGCACCTTACTCCCTTGTTGTTTTCTGTGAGCGTAAGCTTTGGTTTTAGTGAATAGCTCACAGAGACATTAGATGGATCCTCTGCAGTGAGAATGAGAGCCCATAAAAACATCACAGTAATCTACACGACTCCAGTCCATCAGTTAACATCTCTTGAAATGAAAAGCTGTTTGTAGGGAGGATCCTTCGGAGAACAAGTTATGTAATGCTAAATATCTACAAATCCGTTCTGATTTAGAAACAGACTAATGTACATCTTGGATGCTCTGAGGGTGAATGCATTGTCAACACGTTTTCATTTTTAATAAAGAAATAAACATCATATAAAGATTTGAATTAAAATAACTACATTACCTTACTTAGATTAACTTAAAATTCCTATGAATTGGTTAAAGTTCCTATACATTACATGAATGTAACACAATTAAGTATTTAAATACTATATCTTGGTTTCACATTGATTATTTTTAGTTTTTTTATGATTTCGGTTTTAATTGATTTTCATCAACTCCTTGCATTTCTTACAATTTTTTTGTTCTTTCAAGCAATGTTTTATTTTTCTTGTCACTGGAGACTTCGCCATCTTATAAAATCAATTTTTTCTGTAGTCAGTAATCATTCTTAGTCGAATATGATATGAACAGTGATATGATGAGAGAGGGATTTCATAGTGATATGATAAATACAGTTTAGTGGTCATTATAAAACATATTTGATTGCTCAGTGACTGTCTGTTATCTATTGTCAGAGCTGTCGGTAGGTTCCGACACAAAAGAGAGGCTGACATTTCTGTTACCTTAACATAAGTTTTGGCCAGTGGTGATAAACCCAAAATTGTCCAATTACGCAGCATGTTTGATAGCGTGTGTGATTGTGTGTGTGATTACTTCTAGAGCGCAAGGGTTCTGGGTTGGAGATCACACACACAAGAGCAGATGCTCAACAGGCTTCGTTTTTTGTCAGGGCTTGACCTTTTCATGAGTATCCCATCTGTGTGCCTGGGTATCTTTTCTTTCATAATAAGGACTGGGTATATATCCTGCGTGCATTTTCATGGGTTATATGTGATAAATTTGTGTCTTTTAATTAATGTAATACCATTTAACAACTATGGTCAGCAAGATGTTTTTATTTATCTGTTTATTTAAAGAATTAAATGCCTTTATGCAGCGAGGATATGTAAAATTGATCAAAAGCTAAATCTGAATCATATATATATATATATATATATATATATATATATATATATATATATATATATATATATATATATATATACAGAAGATGTTTTTACTATGCTATTCTATTTTGTTTTGTGTTTTATTGGGTTAGTTAGCAACTTTTTATAATTTTTAACCTTGTCAAAACAGCAATTATTTGAGGATGCACACAAAAATAGAGAGATTTTGAGATTTGTTAAAAATGGATTATTAACAAAATCTGTTTTTCCAAATGAGCTCTTCATATATATATATATATATATATATATATATATATATATATATATATATATATATATATATATATATATATATATATATATATATACACACACACACACACACACACTAAAACATAAAAATGCAGTGCTGAACATTTTTGTTGAATCAATTCAACATTCGATTTTAAGCTGATTATTGGCGAACCTGCCAAGTGATGCTGACAGAAACCACATAACAGTTTTCTCATTATCATAACATGCGTGTTTCATCGATTAACAACTTAATGCGATCAATACAATGTCACTTGATGAGAGCAGTGGTTATTGATGGGTCCCTGCGTTGTAACACAAGACTTAGAAACAGGTTTGTGTCTTCCCTGTGTTTCCTTAAACCCGACCACGTTCTGCAGCTGTGTTTCCTTGTTCCTATGTTAGTTTTGGATTGTCAGTGATATATCTTACGGCCTAACGTGGTCTGTCTTGCTCTTACAGGTTATGCCACCCCACAGGCCGACTGGAAATCCAGCCGTGAAAGAGAAGGGCTGATCCCAGACCCCCCCGTGTTCCCGCAGCTGCGCCCCTCCCTGTCCCCATGGCGACAGGAGGCCATGCCCCCGAGACAGATGTGTTGATCAACCTGCATCAGGTGAGAGAAGACCCCGCCTTTTGTTTTCAGGCTCTGTGGCTTTTAGTCATACTGCTTCAGGCCTGTTACACAAGCCTCGCATCTGCAGCCGTGTTGGTTTTGTGGTGCTGTGAAGCAGAAGCGGAGCTGCAGGTGGAGTCTATTTCTGCATTGCATGCTCAGCTGAAAAACTGGTGAAAATGCACCGTAAATCAGTATTCAACTGCAACAATTTACACATGCTTTAACAATGAGTGAACTACTAAAAATCGCTAGACCTCATGTTGTATTGTTTCACACAGAGTGACAGTTCTTGTCTAGATTATCCAGATGATTTAAGCAGCCTATAACTATAGTTTGGATTATGTTTTGATTAGTTATCATTTGGGTGTAAATCACATTTAGTAAATATGGCATACATTAATCACCTCATAGCATATCTATACAGGTGGAGCTGGGGATGGTGGAGGATATCTGAAGCATGCTGCAACTGGTACAGCACACAATGTTGTCTTATTGTAACTTATAAAACTTATATATAAAAGCATTTTCCCTCCTGAAATTCAGCTTTTTTTTAGAATTGCAAAATATGTACTTGAAAGTGCAGCAAAACTAGCCTGAATCATGAGATTAAAAATTCCACTTATTTTTTTTCCTTTCTTTCTTGTTTTTTTTTATATCATAGCATAAAGAAGCTTCCATAAAACAACTCAATGGTGATCTAGAATATATTTTTTTTTATTGAGAAAGTATGTGATGTAATTTATTCCAGCAATGTAAATCTGAATTTTCATCCAGTCTTCACTGTCACATTATCCTTCAGAAATCTTTCTAAGATGCTGATTTGCTTCTCTAGAAACATTTCTTATTATAATCAGCGTTAAAGGAAGCCTAGTTGCTTAATATTTTGGTGGGAAATGTATGGTAGAAAGACATGGATTGTAAAGGTTGCTGGGGTCTGGTGGCCCTGTGCCAGGCCGGGAGGAGCAGGTGTTGGGTTACACGTGACGGCTGGGCACACGGGCGAACACAGGACAATAGCATCGGTCCGACCTCCGTTTCGTTTGACGCTTGGGATGCACGGATCTCAGCCAGATCTGAAAGACTCTTTTTGTGGATGCCTCCATTGAATGTGCAACAGAGAATTTTTTTTTTTTTCAGGCAAAACCTGATTACAGTTGAGAGTTAGGAACGTAAAAGCTCAATTCTTTCTTATTTTGTGCATTAATACATTTTTAATATAATATAAACGTGCATATAATATTGATATAATATGCGGATTTGAAAGCATTAATCAGACGTAGGGCAGTAACAGCAAATCACAGATTTCTTTTTACCCTGTCATGTTATGTTACCAAAATTGTGACAATACTGTAAAATGCTTTTTATTTAATCATTTTCTTTTATATTTATTATTTGCTTTTTACAGTTTTTTTTCCATTTTTTAAGTTTTCAGAACGCTTCCCGACTGCTATTAATCAACTAAACAGACTCATGTGGCTTATACAGCCAAGTTACATTTATTTTTATCGATTCTCCTCCCTTTAATCCAAATGATGACATTCATATCCACATATAAATGAGCAAATGAGACCTTTTTGGAGCTAGAGACCACCTGCAGTACAACTAGAGCCATCACTGATATTTTCATGTCCCCGGATGTAAGCATAAACAATCAGGGTCGATGTTGTAAAGGATCTGCTAATTGGCTGATGTTCAGTGCCGTCCTGCGGTGGTTTAACTAACGAGTATTTTTTATATAACTTAATTGAATGAAATGAATAAATTAAGAATTATATAATAAATTAATCAAGCGTTATGTTCGTTTTTATGGCCATTTTCCACCCTTTCTTAAAATGAAATGGGTCACTATTTGATGCTGTTCTTTTCGGTGCTCACTCACACGTGAAATTATTATTTATTATTTTCATGGAATCTTATATCTGCCATGGAGTAAAAATATATAAAACATAATTGACTAATAATTGACTTTTCCTAACGTTTTTTTTAAGCGTCACATTTTTTCTTAGCAGAAATCTGAGCTTTTATCAAAAATCTGTTTTTAGAATTCTAAAGAATTCACAACTTAATTGAGTACACAAGTCTGAATTTAAGTTTTTATATATATATATATATATATATATATATATATATATATATATATATATATATATATATATATATGTTTTTATACTGTAATGTACTCATTAGATTAGGAACTTTTTTATTCCTAATGATTTTTTTTTTAATGCATCATAGCAAGTTGGTATAAAGGAACATACCCTTATTAGTTCCCACACGCTGAGCATTTAGGGCCTGTTTTCATGAACTCAGCTGACATACTGACATATTGTGAGTAAGTGTGGCTGGATCGTTTCAGGCAGCAATCTGCTCACCATGGCATCAGATAGCAGATTAATTGCCTGGTGTCGACCTGCATGCGGATGGCCATTTGGCATGTTGTGTCTGTGCTGTACAGATCATCATATCATGTTTCAGCAGAGAGAACTGATTGTTTAGTGATAAAATAGCGTACAGGAGTCACAGTGTTACAATCAAGACAAAATCAACACGTTAATGCTGGACACTTGTAACTTTGTTGTTTTCTAAAGCAATAATTAGCATTCCTTATGTTAATGCAGACTGCCCACAAGCAGGGCCCCCTCTTTGAATTGGCAAAAATCAGCACGAAATGAAGAAATCGATAACAGTAAGTGAGAGGATTTGGCCAGACGGAGTAAACAGAAAGTGTTCAGTGATTGACGCGCTGATGTTTCAGTCCAGCCCAGAACTGCACACAGATTTTCCACACGCAAATATTTGACCAAATGGTATTTATACTTCCAAAAATTTCAGTGGCAGCAGTGTTTTTTTCTCGAAATGATCTATGAAAATGACATTTTCAGAAGTGAAAAATTTTGAATTTATTAAACGTATTTTCCTTATGACAGTCAAAAGTAATGCATTTTTTCAGGCCTTGATTCAATTTCACGTTTCATTATACACAATTTATTTTATAGAGACATATTTGTCCCAAGCAGTTCTTGTTTCTCTTTTTTTTCTTTGTGCTAATAAAACCTAAAAAAAAAAAAGCAGAAATATTTTATTTCTAAATTATTTAAAATTTTTAAAAATTATAATTTAATATATGAAATATTATACACACATCATACTTTTATTTTATGCTACATTCCTTATATTTTTAAATTCATATTTAAATTAAAATTGTAAAATTTGTTGGTTACCCAACATTTACTACTAGTCTAAAGTTTTTTTATCTATTAAGCTCACAAGACGGTATTGATCTATAATATAGTAAAGCAGTAATACTATGAAATATAAGGTTATTTGCATTTCTTTTATGAAGAAAAATATTTACAATTAATCAATTGGTTGCACTTCATGTCACATTAAAGTACTATACGCTACATATGCATTACAGATTTATACAACAATGCTCTTCTCTCACTTTCAGCACAGACTCTATACCAAATGCACAAAAAAAGCAGGAAATGCAATGTGGGATAAAGCTGTTTAAAACCAGCCAGGCTGAATTTACGGGTCTGCATTGCGGTCCAGAAGAGTGACTCAGAAACGTTCCTTCGCCCTATACAGACGGATGTGTGAAGCTCTGCTGTGAATGGAGGAGTGAGAGCCAGCGAGTTTCTTGCACCAAACTGTTGAACTCGCTTGAAAAAGGACAGAACATTTTATAAATAGAGTATTATTGCTGCGCAGTGTTGGCGCTAACAACCTAACAGCATACGCACGATGTATCTTTCTATCGTATTTCCGCTACACGTCGTCAAAAAGCGAGTCGGGTTAATAGTCATTTGGTAGTTTGTGTGTAATTTAATCTGATTCACTCAACTAATCGACTCATAAGAGTCATTTGTTCATGATTCGGAATGCACTTAAGTGTTGCCGTTTTTGTCATTTCCTTAATTTTTGTCATCTAATCGCATTCGATCCAGGCAAACGCAAACTCGCAACTAAATCTTTTCATTAGCAGTGCCGTGAACATTGCAGCGGTCTATATAGAGTCATACAGCAGTGAAAGATACTACTTTGAAAAATGCAATATACAAGACTCTAATCAATGGGAAACCAAAGTGTTTGTCACAGCAGATCAGTGATGATGTTATTAGTTTATGCATTCCGTACATGCTAATTTTCCCAAGCTTTAGAGTGTTTATGAGGGAAATAAGAGATGCGATCCTTGCATAGGATGGTCTGTCCCTGGAATAGATGTCTGGTCCTAATCGGTCCCCTGAGGCCCCCGCTAGACACTGTGTTATCAGTGTTTACACTGTACGGGGTCGAGGATCTCTCTATTCTCAGTGGTCTGAGCTCATGTTGTCATGGCGACGATGATCTCACAGTGCTGTGTACAGCTGGGGTAACCGCCCCCCCCCTCAATCCTGATGCCACCTGTTCAGGTTGGGAGGGGCAACATTGATCTTCTGCTAAAAAAAAAAAAAGTTACAGCATGTGTTTCACTGCACAGAAACAGACCGTGTTATTATTCACCGCATGCAATTTGTTGCAGTTAGTTGACTTGTAAACAATCTTGCATGCTCGAACGCACTGACGCATACTGAGAAATTGATTCGATTCTTATACAATTGTTGATGATTGAAATATCTCGTTTAATTCTCGATAATCATCTCCGTGTCAGGTAGAGATGAGAATCTCTGAGATGTCACTGTTGTTTGTTCAAACAGCTTAACAATTCTAGTTCCTTAATGGCTTTTGTAGAAATAATTGACCTTAAGATTTGATCTTAAGTATTTTTCTTGCATAGCACGTTGATATAGTATTTAGTAGGGATGGGTGATATGATATTTATCACAATAATTTCAGTTATTTAATGCAATAACGATACCAATGATGCTAAAAAAAATGCAATGCATGCGATGCTCGTTTTCACTCCGCACGTGAACAGTGATTCCATCGCATACGAAAGAAACTACGTCATCAACTAGACTTACTGTTATTATCACAAAGAGACTTTTCAACGATATATTGCAAACGATAAGATATTGCCCATCCCTAGTATATAGTACGTTGTTATTCTCGGTAACATATTTATATATATATATAAATGTATAGTTCGTATTTGTGAATTTGAGTTTCAAGAAACTTGAAGTCAGACTAATTCGCAAGTGTTGTTTTTATATTGTGTATGATAGTATTTATTCATATTTTGATTTTGCATTCAATTATATGAGTCTTAGACTAAGTTGCAGTGTTGTTTTACTATTATGTACTACTATAGTATTGAGTAAAGGGGTCATGTGTTGCAATTTGAAATGTTCCTTTCTCTTTGGAGTTTGTAGTTAAGTTACAAAGACAGAAGTGTCAAAACCAAAGAGATACTCTCTATAAAAGTTATAACTTGTCCATACCCCCCTAAAAGGGCTCGTTTAAACACAGTCCTACATGTCTACATCACTGTGCGGGTTTATTTTTATACACAACCCAACTGTATACACAAAGAAAGAAGGCAGAACTATTTTTCTCGTTGTAGTGTAGTTGCCAGCGCCATGTTCTGGAGAAGCTGTGTTTTATTGTGAAAGTGAAACTAACTACTGTGTTTGGGCTTCAGGAAGAGGGCACTTGTCATTTATACATCTATATAAATAAATACAGACATGGTGTTATGGACATGGATGCAACGTGCTAAAAAGACAGTACAAGTTATTATAATCAGTAATTATGTTCCCCCTGGATGCAACAAAAATGGCTTGTTTGTGATGGATTTTATTGTGTGTGTGTTATTGCGCTGGAACCCGACCTTAACGGGCATAACATTTTTGTGACACGCATGAGGTATCCAGCCAATCACAACGCACTGGATAGCTGACCAATCAGAGCTTACCTCGATTCTCGGTAAGGTTTGTAAAAATCGACACGTTTCAGAGAGGTGGTTCATAGAGGAGCAACAATAAAGTACAATATGTGGGAAATAATGTGTTTTAACCTTAAACCAGATAAACACACTGCATTACACAATGTTTACATGACCCCTTTAATTTTTTCAATTAGCTTTTATTTTTAAATTAAGATGATATTGATTTTGATATTTTAAGCTTGACTTTTCACTTTAGTATTTTAGCACTTTAGTCTTGTTTTCAGTCTAGAACCTAGTTATTCTATCACAATTAATATTTTTTTCTTTAAATTTTTTATTTCATTATTTTCTTGACAAAAGTATTTTAGTACATCCATTTTAGTCAAAATTAAATTTACATTTTTTATCTATATTTTTGTTGATTTATACAAATGTATATTTTTAATAGTTTGTACTATAGTTATATTTTTGTTAACAATATCATTATGACTGCTGATTTGTGAGTCTTTATGGGTGTCTTATTTTAAAAAAATACTATACTGCTCAATAATCATTATCAAACGAATAAACACAAACATGCATAAATGATTAAATACCTACATGCATTTAAATTAAATAAAAGTAGCTAGATTGCTTCAGGAATGCACGTTCGACCTGCTTTTGACAGATGTTTGGAATCCTGTAGAAAGGAAGCAGACCCTCGCTGCCTGAAATCTCTTTTCAAAAGCGTGTAATGAAATATTTTTCCATAGTGACGGTGAGTCATGGCTGGTACTGTGGGAAAGGGCAGATGCTGTGAATATCGCCGTAGTGCGCTAGTGAAATGCCAGCAGTGAGCTGGGTGATCTGGTGGTTTTAGGGAGAGGAAGGTGTCTCTGCTTGCAGCTCTTTAATGACGCTAATGGAGTTGTTTATAATCCAATGACTCACGATAACAGGCATAAACAAAACATCTCGTTTGCATCATTTTCATCTCCCATCACTTCTTGGCAGCATCTGTGAGCTTCAGCGCTGTCAGCGGTCTCGTGTAAGAGCCACATGTGTAGAGATGCTCGCCTGATCTTTCTTCTGAGGTCATTCGGCTGTAAGGCGAGGCTAGTTTATTTATATAGCTTGGTTCTTACACGATAATAATTCAGAGTGCTTGTATTGTATTTTCGATTACGTCCATTACATCATTCGCAATGCTTCAAAGGATTGTATATTACCTCATTAAAATGGAATCTTTTTCTTCTTTCTACTACAACCTTCAGATTTATTTATTCATTAATTTAGTTAAAGCCATTGTTTTTAGGGACACACAGATGCACTGTTAGCGTTAAAATAAAAGCAGAAACAGACTCAAACAGTGCCTCTGTGAGCCACGACTGACAAAGGAAAGAGCATGCGCTCTCTAAAATGGTGCTGCAGTGGCGTCACGGTATTTTTGTTTTTATTTCGTTACAAATAGTATTTATTACATGGCAGTCAATGGGACAGTCACAAGCCTTTCATTTTTGATCCAAAATATCTTAAATTGTGTTACTAAGACAAAGTTTTTACGGTTTTAGAACAACATGGGGGTAAGTGATCAGTGACAAAACTTTCATTCTGAGGTGGAGTAACACTTTAATGCCATTAAATACCATAACAAATGATCTGCTCCTTAAAGGGTTCATCCCAAAATTTAAATTCCGCCATTAATTACTCACCCTCATATCCTTCCAAACCCGTAAGTCCTATGTTCATTTTTAGAACACAAATTAAGAAATTGAAAGCAATAGGAGAGCTATCTGACCCTCCATATACAGTAATCCAACTGAAATGATCCAGATCCAGAAACGTAGGAAATACATCGATAAAACAGTACATGTGACATCAGTGGCTCAACTTCAGTTTTACAAGAATTTTTTTGTGCTTAGAAAAGAAAACCAAAATAACAATTTATTCAACCATTGTTCTCCATCCATTTTAGAGAGCACCGCAAAGCATACGCACACTTTCGCCACGAACGTAAACAATGCTGATTATGTCAAATACATTCTTAAGCACTCTCCAAAATGGTGGAAGATGTAACTGGGAGAATGAAATTATGTATTGTTATTTTTGTTTTCTTTGCACAAAAAAAGGTATCACAAAACTGAAGTTGAGCCACTGATGTCACATGGATTGTTTTACCGACGTATTTACTACGAGCTGGGAAAATTTCAGTTGCTTTGCTGTCTTTGGAGGATCGAATGGCTCTCCGATTTCATCAAAAGTATCTTAATTTGTGTTCCGAAGATGAAAGAAGACTTTACAGGTTTGTAATAACATGTGGTTGGGTGGGTGAGTAATTAATGACAGAATTTACATTTTGGGGTAAACGAACCCTTTAAATTTGCAGTCAGTCAGGGATTGACTCTCTCCATCCTTGGCTACCTGGAAAGGTCAGTACTTAACAGTGACTGTGAGAATGAATGAGTATTCTGTACTTACACAAAGAGCTCAGGTGGGCCTCCACGGTCACTTGATATGCAGGCCAGCCTTAGCAGGCATACCTGCACTTTGAGCCTGCACTTCCAGCAGGCTTTTGAAGACTCTTTGTCAAGCAGCCTCCTAAGGATGGAGTCCAGACAAAGAATATGCACAGATGCTCTTCACTCTCTCACAGTTGAGACCCACAATGGAATGTCAGCAGTACTGGTATACTTTGATTTCAAGTTGATATTAACACAATAATAATAAAAAATGAAAGACGTTAGATGCCATACCTGAGGGATCGGGCCTTTAGGAAAAATAGGATCTTCACTATTTAAAGGGATAGTTTACTTTGAAACTACTATTTTAAGTTTATCAGCTTACCCCAGGGGCATCTAAGGTGTCTTTTTTTCTTCAATTTTGAGATTTTTAAGTTAAACAATAGTAGTCTGTCAGTCATATAATGGTCAGTATAGGGAACGTTTTCTTCTAAAAAAAAAAATAGAGAAATCTAAATAAAACCATATCCCATCGTAACGATACATCGATGGCCTAAGACACGAAACGAGCGGAAGAAAACTAACAGTATTTATATCGTTTTTTACCTCTCGTACACCATCACGTCCAAATAATCTGAGGGCGCGCACGCTTCCGCTGCGTGATGTGCGCGCGCGCGCTCTGGCGTAGTCTGCCAAAGTCAGTCAGACTGGTGTGTGATGGGACGCTGTCGTCAATGTCCTCGTCGTTCAACGTTATCTTGTCTGTTGCGATGTAGGACTAAATATGTTTGGATATTCACAGTGAAAGGTAACACTTGCCATTTCTGTGTAAACAATGAGTGGCGTACACGCGCGAGAGATTACTTCGGCGCGTGCACGCCCTCAGATCGTTTGGACGTGATAATGAACAATGGATAAAAAAAAAAAACTATATCAATACTGTTCGTTTTGTCACACAACCCGTTCGTTTCGTGTCTTAGATGGGTTATGGTTTAATTTGGATTCTCTCTGCATGTTTTTTTTTCTCTCATAGAGAAAGAGTTTGATTACCGACCATTATATGACTGACAGACTACAACGGTTTGCCTTAAAAATCTAAAAATGGGATCTAATGAAAAAAAAAAAACACCAAATCTTAAATGCCCTTGGGGTAAGCTGGTAAACCTTTCAAAGTGAACTACTTGAATAACTACTTAAAAAGCAATGTTATTTGAGGCTAAATGCCACTGTTTCCTACAGTATTCTGTTTGCGTTCACAAAGCTTCAAAACATTCACCAAATCTTAAATAAACTAACACGATTTCACCAATACTACTGCGTTACACAAATTATTTGATGCTTATAATTACGGCTTTTATCGATAACGCTTCAAATTTATTTTAAATACAATTTTTAAAGCCTATTATACCTTAAAGACGACACTTGCTTGATGACGCTTTAAAGATGACGGTTGCATTTTGCGGCCTTGTTGCATTTACATGACTTTTTATCATTATCGGAAAAAAATATTTAGGAGTTGGTTGTTTTAACCGAAGTTGTGGGCAGTTTAATGGCGCTTTAAAGGCTGCAGAGCTCCTCGTTTAGATTTTTGCTATTTGCCTTTTAATATTTAGAGCTGTTTAGACTCATATACTGCTGAGCTGCAGCCATGTTCATTCATTTGCACCTGAACAGTCTATTATTTTTATAACGCCATGTTTTAAAACGCCATCTCTGTGAGACTAGGACCAAGGGATCTGCCATGAAGGTAAATATCTATATAAATACACCAAATAATAAATTATGTTGAAATTACAATTACAAAAACAAATTTCTGATAGATCTCTAATGCGGATTTTCTCTGTCCCTTGTAGCGACCGCTTCTCTATTCACATGCTGCTGTTTGAGTCACATGGCAAAATTCATTACGACAGCATTAACAAAAGTAAGTTCATAACAGAATTTGAAATTCATAATACAAGCACTGTATGTTGTGATACTGGTCTTCTGTGCCTTTTTTCCTGTGCTAACGGTGTTTATCTACATGTTTCTGTTTCAGCACTTATATATGGTACGTGCGGGTCATGTGACAACATTGCATTAACACGGTAAGTTCAGAAACCCAAATGTTTCTTACTTTATAAAACCAGAAAGTGTTTCATTTGAACAAAATGAACACTACACCACACTTACTGTACATTACTCTTCGTATACATGTCACTGTTTGAGCCCTAAATTAATACAGTAATTTCAATAACCCATTTTTTAATAAGTATAATAAAAAGTATCTATTTTATATATATATATATATATATATATATATATATATATATATATATATATATACACACACACACACACACACATATATACACACACACACACACACATATATATATATATATATATATATATATATATATATATATATATATATATATATATATATATACATATATATACACATATATATATATATATATATATATATATATATATATATATATATATATATATATATATATATATATATGTATATATGTGTATATATGTCTGTATATATATATACACACACACATATATAAATAAAAACAGTACTTTGTGAAAGTATTCATACCCCTTTGTTTTTTCCACATTTAATGTTGCTACCTTATGTTAAAATGCTTTCAATTATTATTATTTATTCCCCACATAAATCTACACTCCATACGCTATACAGACAAAGAAAAAAAGATTTGTCAAAACTTTGTACATTTAATAAAAAAAAAAACTGAAATAAAGACCATAAGTCCATAAGTATTCATACCCTTAACTAAATATTTAGCTTAAGCACCTTTACAGTCTCTGGTCTTTGTGTTTGTTTGCCGCAACGAGCTTTGGCAGTTATCTGCCATTCTTCTCTTCACCTCTCAAGCTCTGTCAGGTTGGATGGGGGCAGATGCACATGTTCAGATTTCTCCAGAAATGTTCGATTGTGTTTAAGCCTGAGCTCTGGCTGAGTCACTCAAGGATATTAATTTGCAGTTTGCTGTGTGCTTGGGGGTCATTGTCCTGTTTGAAGGTGAACCTAAACTGCCTGTTACGGTAATATTTCTATATTTTGCTGCAATGAGTGTTCATTCTACCCTGATGTGTTGCTCAGTCCCTGCTGCAAAAAAACAGCCCCACAGCATGAGACTGCCACCAGCGCACTTTACTGGTTCTGTGCAGGAAATGGTTTCCTTCAAACATGAAACTTGTAACAGAGGTTAATCAGACCAGAAAATCTTGTTTTACTTTTAGGTGCTATTTGTTTTTGCATTTTCCAAGAGTGTTCTCAGTTGAAGAGAGGATTGAGTCTCGCCGCACCGTAACAACGCCCAGATTGGTGTAGTGTTCTTGGTCACAATAACCAAAGCCTTGAAGTGTAGTAACATCTACAAGCAATATAACTGCTTCTGAGCTGCATCTCAACGGTTCCAGATAAGGGTATTAATACTTATGCAATAAAATAATTGTTACAAAGATGTTATTTAAAGCAGATTAACAGAAGGCAGCCATATAACAAACATGAAAAAACGAAGGGGTATGAATATTTTGCCAAGGCACTGCATATGCATATATTTAGTAATAAAAGGCTATTTTTGGGATTTACGTCTTTGTCGTGCGCTTCGTATCAGAACCAGCATGTTACAGCATGGTTGCAATGGATGGCACTGCTGTAACTACGCCTGAAGCTATTATGAATGCTATGTGAAAAATGGAGAATCGCTTGTGACATAGCTTTTTAAAAAATCTTTTATTCTTTTTCCTCATTCTAGGAGCAATGCTGCATCAAAGTTGACATCAAAGGTAGAGAAAATTCAGAGGGAGTAATTTAACGTGTCTAAATGAAAGAGAAAGATTGTTTTGTTGGAAGATACAGAGCGAAGCAGTTCAGGTGAGTAGCAGCAGTATAATCATATAATACGCAAACAATCGTTTCATTGTTATACTTTCATAATTGTGCTTTTGTGTTGATCAATAAATTCTCATAAATTTGTCGTTTATGGTGAGGCACCACAGCTCAACAGGGTAAAAAATACAGGGTACTTTTACTTCCTTAGTTGATTAATCACATTATAAGGATTTTTTTTTATTATCCCAAGGATCCAGTTAAATATGTACTAACTGAATACATTTTCAGACCATTTTAAGCTATGTTCAAAATAGTTTTCGTTGACGCTAATCAACAGAGATTGTCACTTCATTTTACAAATTTTTCATCACTTCATAAATTAGAAAATTAATTTTCTCTAGCCTTGAGGTTTTTATTACTTCTGCTTGCATCAGAAAGACCCGATAAGAGTGTGAAAGTGGGTGCGAGGTGATGATGAACACGGTGATATTACTTTTGATTTCAGAACTAAAAATGCAGCGGTCAAGCACAGAGACGACAGGAGACCTTAAGATTTCTGGTAAATCACTTGATAACAATTATTTGCTAAATATTTTTTTTTCTAAAGACTACTGCGTTTCTAATTAAACTAGATTAGGAAAGGAAAATAATGACAAAAATAAAAAGCTTTTTTTTTTTTTTTTTTTGAGATTACCTACCTGCATGCGTTCACACCAGACGCGTCTTGCGCGAATAAATCACGCTATCGTCGCGTAGTTTGACGCTTGAACATTACTCTCTTCATTCACGCATGCAGTTCTCTTTTTATCTTTATTTCCTAATACGCTTTTATAATGTATATTGTTCATTAAAACTGATATTTAAAAAAAAAGGCAGAGTTGTGCTTGCCATTTCTTTTATTAGAGTGAAGATAGTCAGAGTATGTGCACATAATATCTATAAAACACATAATGATGTCCATCAGAGCCTTCAGAGGAGTGCCCGGGTTTTCCGACCTCCTCACTCACTTTCTTCCGAGCATGATCCTTTTTGTTCCTGTTTTGAAGATGTATCGTACAGCGACAATGATTTCTGCCTCCGGTTGCTACGTGGTAAGCACTTCACTACGAGAGCAAGCTCCTGTTTCGTTAACGCGCCGCGTATTTTCGCCAAAGTTCAGCTTTTTGAAGAAAAGCTAAATTGACATCGACTTGACATGTAAATCACTCACGGTTAACGCGTCATTCGCGTCTACTGGTGTGAACGCACCTGACATGTAGTTCTCTTCCTCTTCAAGGAAATAAATACTTTGTCCTCGTACCTGAGGATATGAAGCATGAAGCGGAAATATTGAAAAGTGTCTGTCAGCAAATTCAAGGTTTACAGGAGACATCCGCCGTGGAAGAGTGTGATTTCATTTTAGTTTTCTGCTTTATTGCTTCAAGAGTCGGAACTAATATTGATGCTGCAGTGAACGAACTTAATGCTCTCTCAGGTAATATACAGTTAGTAAATGTGTAAGATATCTAAACTCATTTTAACAAAGAGTAAAACCGTTTTTTGACCATTCTATTTCAACAGACTGCAAACCCGCTGTTTTCATGGTGTTTCATCACACATTTGACAGAGAGAAAGTTGTAGCGGATAGCAGCCGCATTGTGACCCGGGTGAATACGCTCACAGTGGACTGTCTGTTCAACGAGGATGAAGGATGGATGGACTGCGTGGAGAATCATGAATCTTTGCACAGAATTTGTCGATGCCTGCAGATAGAGGTACCCAGAAAGATAAATGTTACACAGTAAAATTAGTATATAAATGTAAATGTAAGTAAAGATTTGTGATTAGGAAATGTATATGATGTTTGGCAAAACAAATGTCGTTCAAGAGCTTGTTTTTTTGGTTGTTGTTGTTTGTCATATAACTTCTGTATATAACTTCTGAACCAATAGGATAAACAAGGGAAGAAAAGAGCTAAATCAAAGAGTCAGTATGATTTATATATATTTATTTATATATATTTTATATATATATATATATATATAAGCACAGTGAAAAACATGCAACTATGTCATACAGCTATGTGCAGAATCATTTAACCGTATGGATGAAGAGGATGGGTCAGCAGGAGGACAGATGAACTTTGGTTCACTCAAAACTTGCTTTATTTTTTAAATTTAATTTTAGCAATATTTTATACAGCTTTACGTGATGGATAAAATCCAGTGTGATTATTTAAAGTTAAATTAATTAATTGTAACTTGTATTTGAATTAGGGGCATCAAATGATGACATAATTACAAAGAAAATATTTTATGGGGCTTTTTTGATGCTTCAAATCACTCATTGTTGCAAACTGTACAATAAAATGATTCTTTATTGTGGATGTATCCGGATTGTGGTCTTTTATTGTCTTTAGTCTCATACTATATCTTAAATATGAAGAATTAATTTGAATTGAATCGCATTCAATACAGACTGCAAACTCAAATTTTAGGCTAATATAACACATAATTAGTTTACTTTATAAATGTTTAAGTATAATGAAAATTCTCCGTATGTGACGTCCTTCCTGGCAGAGTGGGCAGCCACCTGTGACGTGTGTAACTCTATCTTCCCTTTAACCAGAGCGCTTTTCTAGCAGCAGGCAAACACATTTGTCAGCCCTCACTGAATTCCCATTGTCATTCTGTTCACCTCACAGTTGAAATAAAGAGAGCTGCAATCTGTAACCTTTATTGGGAGCGCTCGCACTCAGTCTCGCTCAAGCCATTAACATTTACACAATTAGAGAACTGCAAGAGCAAATGCTGTTTGGGCCCCTCGATTTCAATGAGCACAGAAATGGTGGGTAATGCTGTTCAAAAAGTAATATTCTAAAAAGCCCCTGGTTGTTTGTTTGTTTTGTTCCTTTGTTACATTATGGTAATTAAGAAGGGGCAATTATACAAGAGAAACAGAGGTAGAGAAAAGGGATAATATTACACTGCTGCTCATATAAATAGTAAAGTTTACCCTTAAATTTGTGTAATATATATATGGTAAAATAAAATGGTTAGTTACATACCTGGATTCTGATTGGTCAGCAGCTGTGTTTTATCAAAGACTATAGAATACCCCAGACATGTCATTCTGAGAAATGCGCACTGGGCATGTTACTGAGCAACACCCTTAGCAACATAAACAATCAAGAAAAACAGTATTAAAATTGTTCTGTGTATTATATATTTCGGCCGAATTAAATGTCTGTTATTTATGTTATTATTAATTATATATATTATATATATATATATATATATATATATATATATATATATTTTTTTTTTTTGGTAACCCTTTTAAAAAACGCTTCGATCGGCACCTAACAACGCAATCCTTCAGTCGCGATTTATTCACGATATAGCACGGCTATTGCTTACATAAAATATAAAATACGTTTTAATAGAATAACTGCATTACACGGAAAAACAACAAACCGTTTTTTTCATAATATATTTAAAATAATATGGTAAGTCACATTAGTTTGCTGTATCAAGCTGCAAAACATGGTGCTTTGCACAGCTAAAATTACCTGGAAGCAGATGAGACCAGAAGCCTCGCACATTACATTTACAAACTTAAAATGGTATTAGATTAACACAGTGCGTAGTTTTGGTGATTCTTTGGTTTTCTTTTGGTTTACCATCAAGCCTTCTCTGCACTTTCAAGTCAAGTCAAGTGGCTTTTTATCGTCATTTCAACTACATATAGCTGTGCAGTACATAGTGAAATGAGACAACGTTTCTCCTGGACCTGGTGCTACATAAAGTCACACACAATTCAAAAGAACCCCACATACTGAGCTAAGACAGTGTCTCAGCCACATAAAGTGCAAAGTGTGCAGACTAGTGCAAACAGCAGGGGAGTAGAGTGCAAACAGTGCAAAGACCAAATCAGTGCAAGAACACAAAATACAAACAACGATAAATATGAAGTGCAAGAATGCCTATGGAACAGAAAGACCATTCAGGCGTGATTACTGAGGAGTCTGATGGCTTGTGGGAAGAAACTGTTCAGCAGTCTGGTTGTGAGGTACCTCTTTCCAGATGGCAGGAGGGTGAATAATGTGTGTGAAGGATGTGTGGGGTCCTGTGCTATGTTGTGGGCTTTGCGGATGCAGCGTGTGGTGTAAATGTCCGTGATAGAGGGCAGAGAGACGCCAATGATCTTTTCAGCTGTCCTCACTATCCTCTGGAGGGTCTTGCGATCCGATACGGTGCAATTCCCAAACCAGGCAGTGATGCAGCTGCACAGGACGCTTTCAATGGTCATTCTATAGATCATAGTCAGGGTGGGTGGAGGGAGATGAGCTTTCCTCAGCCTCCTCTGGAAAGATAGGTGCTGCTGGGCTTTCTTGGTGATGGAGCTGGTGTTGAGTGAGCAGGTGACGTTATCAGTTTCGCCTTGTACGAGTTTATTTATACTTGTGTGTTCTAGTTAGCGTCTAGTGCACAAATTACACGACTTTCTGATTCTACCCTTTACGATTTTGACCCTTGCTACATGCTCTAATGCATTGATAGAATGGTATAGAATGGTAGAATGGACTGTAAGAAGGTATTTTTTCTGTGGCCACGAAAATATTTTTTTTTATGGGTTCATATGAACTTACGCTGAATGTTCACTGAATGAACAGATATATAAATAATTGCAATTAATCATTATTTGTAATTATTTATATACATTTCCCTTTATGAGCTGATTTGCTGCACAACTTTCAAACGGCATTTTTATTTTTTAGCTCACGGAATGGAACGCACAGGATTGTGGGATATTAAAGGCAGCGAAGGATACATCAAAATTCGATCAGAACAAGGTACCTCCGGAGACAGGACGTAAAGCAGAATTTAAATTCGGACTTGCCTTGATGCCTTCCTGCTTTGGAAAGCTGCCTCTGAAGGCAGCGTTCTAGAGCTTTTGGACACAGCCACTATAAAAAAAGCATAGTTATAAGAAGGTGAACTTGCAGGCTTTTCGTCAAATCTAGTTGAGATCTTGTCAGGTGTGCGTCTGTATCCTTCGTGATCGCATGTTCTCTGTGTGAAGGTCGGTCCGTGTGAACTGAATGATGATAAGAGGAGAGTTCAGCTTCACTGGAGGCAAGATTAAGATACTTTAAACTCCTGATTTCAAATTATGCTTCATGCATTTTCATATTCATGCCATTTTCACTGTGTGCTGTATGTAATACGAGTGTTACTTTGGCTTTATTTAAAAAATATAATTCCCAAAGCACCCAGAACAGCCCCCAGAGTGCCCAGTTTGGTTACAATATTTACTTCCCATTAAAGTCTTCTAAAGTATAAGTATCCATTTTCAAATGATTTAAAATGTCTTAAATGATAATTACAATAAGTACAATCGTATCAGCTTTATACCGGCCATTGGCCACACGGCTTTCCAAGCTACCATTGGCATTGGCCTCCAAAAAACCCATATCGGTCGACCACTACTGACAAAACTCTGCAATCAGAAAGAGGAAGTCCGTGGCAAGTGTGTTTGATTAGATGCAGCTGTGTGTAATCAGTGGAGTGGATGATGGGAAACGTAGTCCTGGGTGATATGCAACAGTTTGTGTAGGGTGAGAGTCAATGTAACCGAAAGGCAAGCAGACGGACAACCATGATAGCAAAAACACTGCGGGTGATGTATGAATACAATTTACATTTGAAATAGTATTTTATTTTTGCATTTGCCTTCTAAAAAAAGTAATCGTCCTACAATTTTTCCAGTTGCTTTTGGTGTGAAACATTACGCCTACCGTAAATATATTGTTAGGTGTTTCGACAGACAGAAAGAGACTCTCGACCAACTCAAAAGACATTTGCGAGGTTGGAAAAGTGGACATGAAAGAGCAGGGATGGCGTGATGCAGCTGAGTGGCCTTTCCCAGCATCCTCTCTGTCTGTTCCCCGCACTGGCTCATTTCCAAGTCTCCCGTTATTGTGAAAGCAAGCCGTTTATCATTTGACTTCACAGGTCAGTGTCTTCATTAAAGTCAGCACTTCAGCGGTGATAAAAGAGCGGCACACAGCGTGCAGACGCCGAGAGCTTAATGAAATGTTGTCCTCATTAATTTACGCAAAGCCGAAGGACACAATCAACAAAAAAAAAGACTTTGTTTCCTTTAATTAGTGCCTGGTTCGTCCGTCGCTTTTCGGTTTTGCCGAATTTGGCCCATCTGCTCTGCTTAATTATGCAGGCGTCTGACGATCGCCCGTGCGCCATTGGATTATTTCGCCGAAAAATCAAAGCAAATGTGGCTATTTGTAAAAAAAACTGCGCTTGTTTTAATGCCTCGGGGGGGAAATGATTTGTTGGCTTTTATGCTTGCTGTGTTCGGTTGGCCGCTCTGTGTCTTGTTGCTCGTTCGACATGACAGAGGTGCCGTTGAATGCAGTTGTGGTTGTTGATGGGGGCGCTGCAGGGCTGCTGACGGCTTCCTGCTGACATACTGACATTTACTCTGACTGATCTGCGAGCATTGTAGCCCGTCAGCATGCTTTATCCCACCCTCGCTCTTCAAAGCCTGCTGCTCACCAGCCAAATATTATATGCCTCCCATTATTATTAGCAGTAATAGTAGTAGCAGCAGTAGCAGTAAAAGTTTACTATCGATAGTTATTAAATATTGCGTTATTTAATAATTAGTATTCATGTATTATTGTGGTAACACTTTAAGGTTAATATTTGTTAAGAATGATCGGTAACGCTTTATTTAAGGGGTCATAATACAGAGTAATTACCAAAATTAGGTACTTAGTTGTAGCCATTGTACTTACATGAAATGAAATGTACTTATCATGTAACTAAGTTATGGACCAGCCTGTAATTATGGTTTGCACTTATGTAGATGTAACAGGCAGCTACTCTTACACATGTACTTGCACTTAAGTACAAACTTGATACACTTTATTTTAAGTGATTTGAATGTAATTTGAAAGTTATTACATGTATTTAAGCACATATGCGACAATCTTTTGGTTACATAAGTAGCTGTGTAACATAAGTAGCTGTGTTACATTACAAACTGTAAGTACAAAGTTTTCCATAATGTAGTTAAACGTTAAGTCATTTTTGTTTTATGTAAGTACAATGGCTACTGCTAAGTACTTACTAGGCAATTACCCTGTATTATTGACACCTTAAAATAAAGTGTTACCGAATGTTCAATACTACTACAGCATTTATTAATCTTAGTTACTAATTTCAGCATTTACTAATACATTATTAAAATCACAAGTTGTGTTGTTAATATTAGTTAATGCACTGTGAGCTAACATGAACTAATGATTTTATTTTTATTAACTAACGTTAACAACGATGAATTGATACTGTAATAAATGTATTGTTTGTTCATGTTACTTAATACATTTACTATGTTAACAAAGGACACCTTATTGTAAAGTGTTACCGTTATTATTAAGGTTAATTTAACATTATTATTATTACTATATTTTGATATTTAATAAATATGCACTTAACAAATATAATGTTATATTTAAAATGTTTAGAAATTCATGGTTGGTATATCATGGTTGTAAAAATAAATTAGAAATAAGACTAAATAAACTAAATCAATGAATTGCAAATAAAAATGTATAAAGCACTGGTTTCAAGCTCAATCGTTGGAGGGCCGCAGCTCTGCACAGTTTCACTCCAGCCCTAATCAAACACACCTGATCCAGCTAATCAAGGTCTTCAGGATCACTTGAAACCTCCAAGCGGGTGATTTGGAGCTGGTTGGAAGTAAACTGTGTAGAGCTGTGGCCCTCCAGGAATTGAGTTTGAGATCAGTGTTACGTAAAGGTTGTTCACCTTACGTCACTGACCTTTGCTAAAAGTCAAAGTGAATGAATAATTGTATAATAATTTTTATTTTATTTATGAATATTATTATTGTTTTTTAATTAATTGCTAATTAAATTATTTTTATATTAACATTATCATTATTAGTAGTAATATATTATTATTATATATTGTAATAAAAATTAAAAATGAAATCAGGCAGTATCAGAGGATATTGAAACCTTTTACCCCTCACTTATTAACATAGAATGGCTTTTATTTCACCAAAATTCTCTTTGTCGGAACATTTTTCAGTTTATATTCTAGACAGCATATTTCTCTGACGTTGTAGGAATGGGCCAAGGTAGTATGACCTGTGGTAGAAAAAAACACCTAGAATGATACTCTTCAGTGGGCTACAAATAATGACGGATGGTTGATAACCCATCCAGGAGTGCGGCTTATTGGGTAAGCGCTAATGGACGTGTGGTTGTGGCTCAAACTGAGAGAACATGAAACATCTGGCCCTAACTGCTCAAACTCTCCAGAGCATGCCAAGGGGAATCATTTGGCCTCGAGTTTATTTCCCTCACTTTCCCTCGAATGTGTTGGACATCTGTCTGCTACTTACTGCGTGGTTTCAAATCATCTCGTCTGCTGCAGGTTTTGTCGGAAGAAGAGAAGGGCTCCACAGCAGGACAAGAAGATGAGGAATGGGAGAAGGCCTTGTCTGTGGAGAGGTTCGGGGACATCATCACGGAGTCTGCCATCAATGGAGCAGACAAAATGGGCCGCAGCTACAATGAGAAAGACTTTGAGTGTAAGTCCTGCCTGATGCATAACTTACCACGAGTATATGTGCACTTCATTTTCAGTGATCCATGAGCGGGTAATCTTAATGTCAGGTTGGTTTAGAAAAGGTTTGATATCTGTTTAGGATCACAAGTTAAGTGCTCATTTTAGACAGATTTGGATTAATAACAGTAATATTAATAATAATAATATTTATAATATTTATTATAAATATATATTTAATATAAATAGTTATTATTTATATTGAGATTAGTATTTTATTTATTTAAATAATAATAAGAATTTATCATTAATGATAATATGTAATATAATATAATGATATTATAACATAATGATAATAACAATAATAAGAATAATAAAATGCAATTTTGTAATTCTAATTGCTATATATATTAATTAGTTTTATTAATATCAACGTTATTCTTAGTAGTAGTAGCATCATTAACAATTATTAATTGGTTTTAGTTTTAAAATTTTTCATTTAAATTAACATTAATAATAATAGTAATAATATAAATGATTAATTTGGATTATTATTGAGCATTAAGCATTAAGGTAAATTAAAATGTATTTAATTTAGTTAACTAAAAATAAATAACAAATTATTTTACCTATATAGTGTTTTAGTATTATAATATATAATATATTTCAAGAATTTTGTTGGTCTTTTGTCCTATAAGATTGTTTTTCACCCTTGAATTTGGCACAGTTCATAATAATTAATTGATTATTGACAGTACAGTACCTGGTATAGAAGTCATACTCAAAATGTATTTAATGCATTTCTGACTTCCTTCAAAACTGGTTTGAGTGATAAGATCTGTTCTACCATAAAACATGCGGTAGCTGCACCAATGCTCTAACTGATGCAAAATGGCTTCAAAGTGTTTTGACTGAATTTGTATTGATCTGATATCAATTTTCACTCTCTGTTTTCTTTCATTTCTGAATATGAGGCCAAACCCGTTGGTCACGTGGCAGATCATCCTCTATTCATATTCCCGTTCAGTTCGACAAAATGCGTTTAACCTTTGTGGGCATCAGTGTCTAGAGTTGCGTTTAGTGCTGTCCGCTTGTGACCAGACTCACAGAGAGCTTCACAGTAATAAACGTGTAAATTAGGCCAAAGATTCAACTAGCTATTCAACTTTAAAATGTGTTCAAAGCATCAGGTTACTAGAAAAGTCCATGTTCGGATGTGTAATTCTACGGAAGGTGCCTCAGAAGTGCAGACAAGACTTTTAATGGCTCTCCCACATTCCCTGGCCTCCTGTGGGGCTGCGTCTGTGCCAGTCGCTTTCCGGACCCTGATAAATCAAGGCCCACATTTCCATCTACATGTGGCGACAGTAGTGGGAGGTGTAAACTAGCCTGTGATTCATTCACAGCGGAGCCGAGAGTCAGTCTGAACGCAGAGCCGCTGCAGGACAAATCACACATCAACGCTAGAACTACTCATACAGCCAGCAAGAAACTCACAGACTTAGACAAACTGTATTATATTTGCTTTACTGCACATTCCCCATTTTTTTGTGCGCAGTTCATTAGCGTTGTTCCAAAGGTGAGAATCTTTGTGATCTTTTCACAAATAAGTCATGCTTTTCAACCTCCTCCATCCACCCGAGTTTTGTATGTGAAGTCCTTGATTTTAAATTCCAATCAGTTCTCTTATTTATTTATTATTATTATTATTGTAGCCAGAATTGCACCAAATGGAATATATTTTCTTGCAGTCTTGGGTGATAAACATAAGTGTAATTTCATAAAATACAATTTTCTCAAAAATACAGCAAGAATTTAATATTGTGAAATATTATTGCAAAAAAAAAAAAAAAAAAAAAAAAAAAATATATATATATATATATATATATATATATATATATATATATATATATATATATATTGTTTTTACATCTAATTAGCATTCTGATAGTAGTGTATCAATTATTTTAAGTATTCAGTGTAGTGCTTGATTATTTGTACATTTGGAAAACAACATGCCAGAATTAAGAATTAGTGAAATAGTAGATATTTTTGTGGTTTGACTTGCAAGGGTGAATTGTTATAGCTATAGTTATAGTTGGTTAAGTGAAGAGGATTTGTCTCTGTCTTCACTCACAGATCACCGGCATACGTTCCACCACACCCATCACCCCCTCTCCACCCACCTCCCCCCGCAGCGTTTCCGCAAGAGGGTACTCAGTATGGACCGCCGGCGAAAGAAAAAGAGGAAGAAAAAGAAGACGTCCATGCCCCCGTCAGATGTCACGCCCACTATTCATGAGGTGGACGAAGAGGAGGCGGAGTCTGAAACTGAGGGGCAGTGCCAAGCAGCCACGCCCACTGAGCCATCTGAAGAGCTGCCACAGGTAACTTGAAGTGGACTGAGTTATCATACTACTAATTTTGACGAATGCGTTATGTATGTATGACTTTTTAGTAATAAAATACCTGAATGACTTACTGCTACGTGATATATGATGCAATCCACTATACTTTCCAGTTCAAGTGTAAAATAGGAAATGGAAATAATATTGAATGCTGTTTTTAATTTTAATTCTTGTTCTTGACTCTTGTGATTGGACTAGCAAAACGTTATTGTAAGGAGCAACTAACACTTTTGTTAATCTATTGATCTGATTGTTTCCTGTTTCAAAATGTATTCATTAATTTATTAATTTATATTTTAAATTAAAATGTAACTTAATTTTAATCTTACTAAATATAGTAAATTTACTTATGTAGAGCTTGTGCAATTTAACATTATATAAAAAAGGGTTGAAATTTAAATTGGTTGATTACCATTTGAAAGTAGTTAAATTAAATTAATTAAAACTGAATGAAATAAAAAATTACAATAGTTCCTTTTCTGTTACTGCTCTCATAAAAAATACATTCAAAATATTTTTTATTACTTGTTTCTAGAAATTTTAATACACATAATCGCTAGGAAGAATTTAGAGGAAAAGGTTTAGATTCATATTTTAATAAAAAAAAGTGTGCTGTATACAGTACGGTTTCTTTCTGCACCACTAGAAATGTTGGGATAATGTGCGTGAGAGATGGGATGGGATAATGGAGAGATGCTGACAGGTGTTGTGATCTCACAGCTCAGTTTGGGAAGTGAGGAGGATCTGGCAGCCGATCTGCCTCTCACTAGCTTCCATATGGAGAGCGAGAGACCCCCGAGCAGTGAGGAGACCCCACCCAGCCCCGCCGGAATGGAGGAGCAGGAGGAAACACAAGAACAACCGGACGGAGGACAGGAGGAAGAGGTTTCCAACAGGTATTTGGCTAATGAGTGAAGATCAGTATAAGACCTAAAAACTCTTATACATGTTAAATGGATTGACTAAAGAATAAATTATAATCATATTTCAGGATCAGGTATAAAAAGTATAAGCAAGCTAATACATTTTTTTTTTTTTTTTTAAATCATGCACAACATGACCAAACACAACCAAACATAACATATTTTTCCATAAACTGTTTTTTCATATTTGATACCTTTTGCATTTAATGCAGCAATTTAAAGATAGCTGAAGTCAATTAATCTTATTAATTTCTCTTTTTGGCTCCAAATCTCAACTCTACAAAATAGTACATTCCTCAGTAAATTTTCATCCATGACATGAAGAAGAAAAAAAAAGTGAACCGGAAAAGTTGTATTTGATTGCCCTCTGCTGGCTAACTGGCTTCTTGCAACGTTCATAATCATCATAATACGTTCATAAGCTAAATGTACAAATAAACCATCATTAGACTTGTATTTACAGCATGGCCTGCCCTACTTAAATTTTTTTTGACTGTGTATTTGTCTGAGTCATTAATTGAATGAATGCAAGTGCACCACCATAGTGTGGTTAATCTAACTTCATTATTTTCAAATCAATTTTTTGCGGTGTATAACTTAAATAACAATTATCTGCAGACAAAATTTAGCTATGTAGCTTAGCTAATTAATTGTAAATAATCTATTATTACTATTATTAAATAGAACGTAATTGGCACTATGGCAAGTATTAAGCTGAATTTATTATGCAGTGGTGTTTAATTTGTTGATATGTTAATCGTATCGCATTTTAAGCTCAGTTCGACAAAACTAAATTAATTTGTATATTAAGTTGTAAGCGAAGTCCAGTATTTTTTTTTTTACAAGAAAACACTTTTTCTAATTAAATAAAGGCAATACTCAATTGTAGTTCTCTTTTTACAGGTTTAGCCCATCTCCAGAACCTGCCAGTATGACCACGCGAGGCTGGTTTCGCAGGAAGCCCGTGCACCGGCTGGCTGGAGCCCAGCGGACCAGCTACGACCTACGAGAACGCATCTGTATAGGCAGCATGACAGCCATAGAGACTGCGGTGTACCAGAAAGTACCTACAGACGAGGCCGAGGCTCAGATGCTAGCCAGCGCTGATTTGGATGACATGAAAAGTAAGGAAAGAAAATCAGAGGATACAGGACACTAATATTTACTGATGTTTGAGATTGGAGGCAAAGCATCTCAGTTTTACCTGCTTGTCGTTTTTGTTTTAATTTTATTTCCTCAAAATTAAAATACCAATACATATCCTAAAATAAAATACATTTACTTGAGTAGCAACACTGCAGGTGATTTTAGGCTTGTTATTGAAGAGAATAATTTTAATACAGCTGTCATTTTTCTTACTGCACTGGGAGATGTGTACAGTAATATATGATATACACATACATGTATAATGTATACACACACACGCACACAAACACGCTCATATACATATACACATGCATATTTTTATAGTTGTAAGTATAAAGAAGTTATACAATGACAAAAGCATTGCAATATGACAAATGACATAATAGAAAACAGGTCTTAAAATCTAGTACAGTTTGGTTCCCAAGAAACATTGCATGGTTAAATGTATGCATCTTATTTTATTTTAAACAATGATTATTTTACTGACATTTTACTGGAAAACCTTATGTTTTGTGTATGTTTTTTTTTTCTCAGTGTGGTGAACCTTTTAACACACGAAAGCTTTATTTAGCTTCTTTAATGATAATCATGCATCTTCCTTAAGACAGTACTTAATTAAGAAAGTAAATCATTTTTATTTATGTTTTATGTTATTTCCCCCCGGATTACAGTAAACTTTATTAGCCCTGTAGCCTTTTTGCCCTACGTCTCAAAAATCGGTGCTCTTTCCGATTTGAGTTTTCAGCGTGCATAGCTGCGATGATTAAAAGAAGGATTAAAGCAGACAACTTGCATGTTGTTGCGGCCATTCAATCTTAATTGAAATCAGTGCAGTAACTCAAACAAAATTAGATAGGCCCGTTTGATTTCATGTGTCATTGGAGCCACACCAACGAACGAGTCTCAGGCCGATGGTTTAACTCAACAAGCCAAAGCTCGTGGCCCCTCCAAAAGCTCATTAAACAGTCACTCGAGAGGAGGGGAGTGATGACAGGGAGTGTTTGTTCAGTGGACTTAGAGGTCTGCGTTGGCAAGCTCTCTAGTAAGTTTGGGGGCGCTGGGGTATTCGTGTCCACACTCATAAATGTGTTTTGGTGGAAAGCAGAACAGCAGGATCATTGGCTGGCCGTCGGTCAGCACTCGGGCCGGCCCTCTCCTCCCTTTCCCGCGGTTGTAAACAAGCCTTAAAGATGCTCAAATGTGGTCGGGATCACTGGACCTGCGCCATGCGCCAAAATGCTTCCCGTTGTTTTTACATTAATGATTATCCTTAATAAAGTAAGCTCCGCTGATTACAGGGTATGACGGCCCAATAACACTCCATCAAAAAACCTTGCAAACGTGTAATTGCCGCTTTCCATGAACAGAGCGCACACTGGTGTCCCATTACTTTGTTTTTAAGCATTACAAATGCAAATGTCATATTTGGGGGCTGAGAGAAATGTTAGATAAACTCATTTGAGATCAAATCAAAATAACATAAAGATTAGGTAGGAGATATCAGATGTCTGTCCGTAGCAGTGGTGACCGCAATCATAAAAGCACCCCTATTATGGATTTTTGAAAATGAGCTTTCGTGCAGCGTGTAACCAACTCTAAGTGAATGAAAACATCCCGCAAAGTTTTACATCTGAAAGTTTGCCATGTGTAAAGGTATTGTCTTTCAAAATATAGAGTCAATTCTGAGTTATTGAAACAAGTCGTTTTTAAAACAAGTCCCAAGCCATTCAATTATTGTCCACTTCTTTTCGTGTTGGTCTGAATGAAGATGCAATTTCAGCTTTAAAAGCTCACAAACAGTGGTTTGAATAAAATCGAACCAATCAATGGAGGGGTTCGGAAAAATGAATCGTTGAATAAATCGCTTGGGACTCGTTGAACAAATAACTAAAAATAAATGCATTTTGTTGTTATTTTTGCATACATGTCAACCTGTTGTTTGGGACTCCCAAAACCAAAATATGAACCATTCATAACCCATAATAGAGGCACTTTAAGCTTAACTTTTCAACCCATTTACAAAAGGAAAGAAAAATACCGTCAATTACGTCAGTGTTGTCCAAACCGGTTCGTCGAGGGTCACTGACCTGTAGATTTTAGCTTCAACCCTAATCAAACACATCTGAACCAACTAATCAAGGTCTTTAAGACTCCAGGCAACTGGTTGGAACTAAACTCTGCAGGACGTTGGCCCTCCAGGAATAGGATTGGACACCCCTGTTACAGATAGCCTGCATTTACATTAGACGATTCAATTGACCTTTTTCACCTCAAGTGGCACAGGCAGAACGTGTAAGCAGGAAAAAAGTGCGTGGATTCAGATATTCACAAATCATTTTCAGTCCTCATTCGTGTTTGGAAATAATTCTTATATGAATCGGATATGCGCATTTGGGTCTACCGTGTAAGTGGACAGATTGGGACAATGATGTCTTACATCATTGAAAAAGCGACATATTGTTCAAGTGATTTACATCGAATCAGGTGGATGCTTTTCCAGAACATGTTGCCAAGTCCGTGGATTTCCTGTGGACTTGGGTTGATTGTTTTCAGTCTGTGGTTTAAAGTGATCTCTCTCCCCTGCTATGTCTTGACTCCTCCTTGAGGAGAAAAATGCATAAAATGCGAATGGGCTAGTTTTGAATAGCCACTTTGCTGGTTTTGTTTCACAGACCTGGCAACCGATCGGTATGTCAACCCTGGGTTGTTTCACCAAATGTAAAATGCCAAGTCCTGTTATGAAACTCTAGATGGTACAGGCTGATGGATCTTTAACGCAAACTGATTATTTCACAGCGTTAGACTACTTGGCATAGGCTATTTGTTCATGTTGCATACGCAGCATACCCTCCACCTTCACCAGCTCGACCTTTGTAGTTCTGCTACAGGTTATTATATATAAGCTATTTGTGCAGCAGCAAAATGTTTTAAATACTCACAGCACTGTTTAGCATATGTATTGGAAGAGCAAAGTTTTCTGTACTACGACAATAGAAATAACCAACAGCAGCAGAAATTCAGCCAAGACCAAACACATTAACATTGTTACCGTGTTAAAGTCTTCCAAGACTTGTCATGATACCACATGCAGAAGGAAATGTTATCAGAAGTTATCAGAAGTTATCAGGATATAGTCCACAGAATGTAACTGGGCATCTAGAAATGCAGTATAAATATTGCCTAAAACTAAAACAATTTTATTTCATTAAGTTATTCTAAACACTGTATAGACATAATAAAAACAATTATTACAAAAAATACACTGCAGACTTACTAAAACTTAATTAAAATATAAACTTAAAACAAAAAAGCTATTTGTTTTTGATGTTTAATATTTATTAAATCTAAAATGCAATAAAAAATCAATCAATAAAGAAACAAACAAACAAATAAATAAATATATGCGCTTGTGTAGTATTTAGTCTGTTCCACTGGATTGGACAGTTAGAAGACTCTTGCTAAAAAAAAAAACCCAAAACAATCCAAAATAACCCAACAAATCAAACAAACAAAAAAAACCTAATTGCATTTATTTATTATTGATTTTATTACTATAATTTATTTAACAAAACAAGATAAACACACTATTTTACACTGTGCACATGAAAAGGCGGATTCCTCAAGATGTTCAACATTTGACTATGTTTTCCTAGAAGCAGGGTTGTAAAGTTCTTCTTGACGTGAAGGGTTTGGTTTAATTGTGCTCCCATGCTCCAGTTGCACTCCCAGCTGTTCCTCTGTGTGTCATGTGGTGATTTCTCAAGCCATAGGAATGGCTGGACACTCTACATTACTAAGCCAAGTTTAATGCATTGTTCCTTTTAACTATTGGGTGTCATCTAGAACACTTAAAATCGTTAGGTTGGCTTATTGCTTCATGCTGCTAGGTTGCTTCATGCTAACGATTGTGTGATTTTATTCTACTACAGTATACTATAATGTATATTATATATAGCGCATAAGCCATTTTAGCTAAACTATTCTGTATTTTTTTTTAAACATTGTTAAATTGTTTAATCTTGGTAATGACATTCCTGCATCTGGTTAGATTTTGAAGACAGCATAGATATTTCCATCTGGCGCACCGATGCAGGCTCATTTCATGAATGATCCTGCTGTTTACTCTACGTGACGTACAGTGCATGTAATATGGCTAAATAGTCCATGCTCTGGCCATGAATGAAGGCTAGCGGAGTCCAGCAGAGTGCTTTTAGGTGAGGGCTGCAGCGGCTCTGTGGATGCGATCCCTCTGGCTATAATTAACTTCACTGTTGCAATTGATTATCCTTCCCGAAGACCCGCCCGCAGCCCTTCCTGCTTTTAGAAAAGAGGAAGCATTGACTGCTGTACCGCAGCAAATTACAAATGAGGCCGCCACAGTGGAACAGGCCATTGAATTTAAGCCCTGCATCACACTAGCTTGCTATAAACCTCTCCTATGCGAGGCTGTCCCGCTCTATGCCAGTGATTTCATGTGTGACACCTTTATAGGGCATTTAGATGCTATATATATATATATATATATCAGAATACTCAATTGTGTAATCCACCAAATTGATTTTCTCGCATATTTTTTCAATGATGCTTTTGTTTGCATCTTATTTTTAGAATGAGTTTATTTATCCATTGTTGAATAACCACAAGCGTTGTCTTTTTAATATCTCAGTCGTTGGACAGTAATGTGATGATTACAATAAAATTTTTGTTTAGTTCAATTTTATTTTAAAGTTTAGGAAACATGGATTCAATAAATGAATCTATTTTTAAAATGAATAGTTTTACAGATTGTCTCAAAATTGTCATAGACAGCATTATGATTACATAGCTGTTACAGGGCAGATAAAATAAAATAAAATAAAATAAAATAAAATAAAGATACTTCTTGAACATATGTATATTCAATAAAACAATTTTTCTTTTATATTTACTTAATAAATATAAATAATTTGTTAAATGATTTCTAAATAACCACAAATAAGGTCTCTTTCAGTGTCAGGCCTCTTGTCTTTTTCTTTTTTGTAATTAAAAGTGAAAGATTTCATTACGAGCTCAACATTTGTGACCCTAGACCACAAAACCAGTCATAAGTAGCATGGATGTATTTGTAGCAAAAGGCAAATATACAGTGTATGGGACAAAATTATCATTTTTTCTTTTATGCCAAAAATCATTAGGGTATTAAGTAAAGATACTTTGTACATTTCCCACCTGAAAATATCAAAACCTTATTTTTAATTAATAATATCTATTGTTAAGATGCAAATATCAATTTGTATAAGAACCTTAATGACTTCCTGTCATGTTTTGTGGTCCAGGGTCCCATTTCTTATTAAAATCTCCCTAGATCAAATTATCTGTGCCTTTTATCTTATCTACATAATATGCTCATTTGAGTCCATATTTGCTTTTCCTAATGAATTTTATTGGAAACATCTAAGACAAAGTTCTTATCTAAATTAAACATAATTGAGTTATCTTTATGTCTCTATAAAAGAGCAGTACAGCTTTCTTCTGATATGCATAATATGTAAATAAACCTTGTAAATGTCTGACTATGTAGGCTTTTGGACACATCTGGACAGTGATTGGCTCATCACCGGGCAGGTAACCGCTTGAAAACAAGACAGGGTCGAGATCTAGAAGCAGCCGTGGTTTCCATGGAGATCAGTCATGTGGAGACAGCGCTGTGTCGATGTGTGGCACCATGTTGTGCACTTCATCGGCACCGCTGTTGTTTCGGATGAAGGATTTCACCTGAGCTGTTCTGATAGGGTGCTGTAACCAGCTTCGGAAACCTGATGAGGGAAAGCCGGACAGAGGATGGCATCACTGTCCCTCATGCAGCTGCGGGATCAATCGACAACGTCATGGAAATCAAAGAGGCAGCCAATAGATTAGTGCGAGACCTCAAAAGTAGTTCAGTTGTATCAACATTTCCTCTGGATCGTCGGCCAATTTCAGTGTTCCCTGCTGTTTGCTTGCGTACGAGCGGACGCGTCTCACAGAACCACTGCTCATCTGTTTGGAAACCCTGAGGCCAGAAACTATTTTCTCATCTAATGTCTAGGTGGATATTACAAGTTCTCCACGGATCGAGGGCCCAGCTGAGAGATTATCTTTTTGCTCCTCTGACAAATTTCTATTAATCGCACGATTCATGTTCATACCATAGCTTCTTGCTTCCAAGGGTCTATTCCTAAAACCCAGAAGATTGGACTGGGATACAGCAAAAGCTCAGTTCGGGTCAGTTTTTTGACTTCTACATTATTGACGGGAGAAGGTACAAAATAGCGGCGCGAAAGTGGGTTGCATCCTGGATGATCCGGAGGTACCAGGTGTGGAGATGACAGACGTGGGGAAGGAGAAGGACACGAGCGGCGGCTCAGATGCCGACGCTGGAAAGAGGCGTTATGGGGATCAGGAAAACCCTCTGGGGAACTTCGCCGTGGACGGCTTTGAGGATTTTGAGGAGTTTGTGCTGGATTTCGATGATTATGACCTTCTGGAGTCCATCCACTCGCACCTTGGCTCTCCAGTGGAACCGATCCGTAAGTGTGCTTACTGTTAAAAAGTTGGCAGCTTTGTAAAGGGTAATATTTTCCAGCCACCTTCAATTTTGCAAATGTCACAGCGACCTCCTCTTTGCTTCACACTTACATCATTTTTCGACTGAGTTTTGCCATTGTCTGTCTTTGACAATAGTTTAGGTTCTTAAATGGCAAAAAGCTTCGAAGAGTGTCTGACAGGCGACTTTTGATGAAACCCAATAGGACTTTCCATTCACATGACTGCGGTTGTGACATTGTAAAAATGCACTCCACCCTCTATAGATCTTGCTTGCATTGGAAATTGATTGCTGGGAATTTGTTTTATTGATCCTGTTGGGAAATACAAGCTAATTAATGTCAAGCCGAGTCCTCGCAAACAGATTGCTGATATGAAACATATCACGGCCTCCAGTGATGTGGCATGTTTGAGTTCCACATCCCCCTCCTGACACATGCATGTGCTGCCAAACCTCCATACGCACACACGCCACAATGTCCCATAACTTGATTCAGACATAAAGTGCTGTGATTTTTATTGATATTTCTCATGTATTGTGGTTAGAGGTTTGCTCTTCTGCAATTGATCGGGCCTACAGCACTTGTGGCAAAGCAATTTGTGCTATGTTTTTTTTATTTTAAAAACGTTCTTTGACTTAATAAGATATATATTTTTTATTTTATTCTGCAAGGATGCATTAAAAGATGTCAGAAAGGACTTTTACCTTGTTTAAAAAACTAAACAGCTATATGTTGCGCTACATCAGCATATTAGAATAATTTATGAAAAATCATGAACTCTAAAAACTGGAGTAATGAATAATGAATAAATTGCATTTTAAAATGTATTGAAATAATTCAGGTTAACCTTGGTGAGCAGACGAGACTTCTTTCAATAGCATAAGAAAATGTCTCTGGCTGTATAATTTACATTGGAAATCAACTGTATAACATCATTACAATATTTGCGTATTTCGAATAACCTTCTTTCTTAAATCTATTTGTATACAGAATAGTCTTGTCATTACACTACACCTTATCTGATGTGCTGCCGACAGAAGATAACGTCAATGTAATATTTGCATATGAATTAGTCATCTTAAGCCATGGACTGAATCATTTATCAAGAAGTTAATATTAACTAACTTTCATATTTTAGACACAATGTAACTAGTTTCAAAAAGATTCTAAAAGAATACAAGATCGTGGTTTGTTTGTTTTTCAAGCTTGAATGGGTACCATTCATTATAATTGCCTATAATATATTCTCTTTTTGTGTTCTACAGGAGAAAGAAAGTCACACAGGTTTTCAACATAAGTAAATAACCACCAGATGTTATTTTTTGGAGAAACTGTTTCTCAAATAAAACACTATGGGCCTGAACCATTCCAGTTTAAACGCTGTTTTTTACTAAGAAGCCTATTGTATTTTGATAAACAGTAAAACCCTTAGGCCTGATGTTTTTGTCTTTGTGCAGACTGTTTATTAGTGAGTTTCCCTCAAGGTCTTTGTCTGTCTGTGATTCTGTCTGCGGTCCCTCTGGAAAAGGTCTGTGTGAAGAGCAGACAGACAGTCTAGCAGAGATCAATTTCCATCTTATCTCTCAGTCTCGCTGTTTCTTTTCAGCTACACACACACACACACACACACACATACACACTCGCTGTCATAAAACTTTAATTTAAACAGGATTTTGTTTGTATTTGGGTCAATAGCAAAGGGGAAGGTATATAATGCACAAGGCACGTTTTTAGTATATTAAAGTATTAATATTAAAATGAATAAGATATAATCAATTTTAATGTTACAATTTTATTTTAAATAGAATAGCACTTTACAATAAGGTTCATTAGTTAACGTTTGTTATTACGCAGCTTCATGGAATACTCGATTCTGATTGGTCAGGTAATTTTAATTTACTAACACATTATTAAAATTACAAGTTGTGTTTGGTTACGTTAGTTAATGTTCTGTGAACTAATATGAATAAACAACTGTATTTTCATTAACATTAAAAAGATTTTAGAATCTTTAAATCTTTAAATTAAAAAGATTTTAAAAAGAAAGTAGTAGTTAATAAAAGATACCTTAACCAAAAAATTATATATGATTTTCTTTTTATTATATGGATATTTTAAAACTTTTTTTTTTTGTATCCAGTGTATACCTCTGTCATTTAACCATTTTGAAAGTATGTTCGGAGGTGTCTCAATGTTCAATAGGTAACGCTAATGAAATAAGAGAGGAGAGATCGAATGCTTGAACAGAGATTTCAAATCTTTCAAAAAGCACTTTTGTGCGTCAAACACACGTTTGCGGCCTGAGTTGGTTTCGTCCTGTGGTGTTTTGATGAAAACTTGGCTGTTTTGGTCTCCTTTAGGATTTTTGCTCTCTTGCCATGAAAAGCACAACCAGAGTACAGCCAAAAGGCATGGCCGCCATATTGTTAGCGCTGTACCCCTGGGAACCAGTGTGTGCTTCAATATTATGCAGGGCCTTGTTTTTATGGGGGGGGTATGAGCAACTCTAGGAGAGAAAGAAATAAAAAATTAAGTTTGTTTACTGAACATCCCCGGGCTACTGGGACAACACAAACCAGCTGAGGCCTTGGGCGTCCTGGCAGGCCTCAACCCTTGGAGAGCCCCGGCCTTTTACTTGGCACTCAGAACAGCTGGAGAGAGAGGGTTTCTCATAATACACCCCTTCAATTATCCCAAATTCAATAAAAACCTCGGTTTGTGGGCTAAAATGATACAATATTAAATCACAGCAATTTTTTTGGAAAGGCCTAGCATCCAAAATACGCCTCTTAGATGCGCTCAGCTGAGAAGGCCTCTGATTCTCTTGCTTTTCTAGGCACGCTTTTATTCTCATTCACACAAATGTATGCAATTTCATTGCTACAGTTGAGTAAAAGCTATGTGAACCCTTGGATTTACCATGCACTTCTGCATAAATTGGTCATATGGCCATTTGTCTTCATGCAAGTTCTTAATGTTCTGTAATGTTTAACGGTTCTTAATGTTATGTCTTCTAAAATCTCTTTTTCCAGGCAAGGATCAGGCAAAGCTTTTTGTGAATAGAATCATATCCAAATTTGTGAGTTTGTACAGCTCTAACCAACATTGACACAGTGTCCCTGTCTAGTCATTGACTTCCATAGTATTTTTTATTTTTATTTTTTTGTTGAACTGTTCCTAAACATGTTCAGTAGTACATATTAAACAGAGAGCACAATTAAATGATTCAAAAGCAATTGTAAACATTTTAAAGAATGAATATTCCCATATCTGTACCAACAGAATGTTTTATAAAGAACACTTTATATTTGTCACCAGATTATATGTAATATCTCAATGACGGTATATGACTCTTTTGATATGAATCTTTTGAATTAGCTATTATTTCAGGTTTAATTTCTGTTTCAGTTTAACTTATAATCATGCTTTGCTCTTTTGCAATTGTATTCATTATTTAGTTTTTTATTTACTTCTAATTAGCATTTTATTTCAAGGTAGCATTACTAATTTTAGTTTTTTTTTGCTAGTTTTGAAGTTAAAGGTTAAAATAGTTCGAATTAATGATATAGCCCTGCTATGAATGTTTACACAGTGTGTTCAATAAAGACCCAACAATGCATGTTTGTGTATTATTTGCTAAAGCAAACTGTGTTTATTTTACCGGTTCATGCACAAAATCATGGTAAATTCAAGGGTTCTCCTATTTTCTCCCCGCTTCTTCAGCTGCCTTCACGAACCTGACAGTTCTATTTATTGTATTTACCTAACCTTTTCTTTTTACTTTCAATTTAAGGTCACCGTTTTGAGGACAATCCTGGGGTTAGACGTCACCTCGTCAAGAAATCATCACGCTGTCAAGTCCCACGAACCAGCAATAGCTCACCTCCTCTGTCCAGCCTGAAGAGGAGGAAGAGGATGGACAAGAAAACTCACGAGGTCAGTGCTGAGCTTCTTAACCTCACAGAGAAAGTTTCAAACACAGCCAGACGTACAGTTAGCTCCACATTATAACTTATCTCTGCTCATTTAGACTAAAGCAAACTGATCAAACACAGTTTGTTCTGTTTTAAAATGAGAAGATTTAGCAATAACAAGCGTGGAAAAAGTGTTCACACAATAGCACTGAAAATCTAGCAAAAAAATTGATTTTGAGATTCTGTCTTGCTCCTCGAGACCAAGCTCAAAGTAAAGTCATTGTTTTCCCCACACGGACATCGATACTAATAATGAGGTGGTGTTAACAGAGATAATCAGTGTGGAGGAGCAGGAGAGACCCTCGATGCAGTGATCTTTCCTCTCCTGATGTCTATTGATCTGTTTAATCCGGTGGGCTTCAATAAACGGGTGAAAGCAGTGTCTCCAAAGCAGCTTTATTAATTACATGAGGCACTAAGTCAGTCAGAGCTGAAGTCTCTGCTATTCATGTGGCTGCATCTGCCGATCTAATCTCTGAATCAACCAGCGGAGGAGAATCAGTTGTCTCGCTGGAGGTCAGGATTCATGTAGATGCATAAAACATGTTTCAAAAGTCCTCCATAGAGCACAAGAGTGAACTTTTTTTTTACTTTTAACAGTTCCTGTAAATTATTCTTCAATGGTCAGCAGCAGAGATGAATCAACATGCAGCTTGGCATTCAAAGCAAGCGCTATTTGGAAGAAAAAAAAATTAAAAATTAATAAGGCAATAGTTGCAAATTACTTATTTCTAATGATGTCTTAAGTAAGTTGAATTTTAACTCTAACATTGATATTTTGGTTTCAGCTTTATTGCAATTAATAATTAATGATATTTTCGAATAGTAACTAAATTTGAAACATCACCGATTTTCTTAGTCATATGTTTAAAAACAATTATGAATATATTTATAACTTTTATTACTAAATGTTTAATCGTACAGACATATAAGGAATTGGAGAATGAAGATATACTTACTCGATCGTTTGCAACGGTTCATGGGAGTAAAAGATTCATGCTGGCTTACATTGTGACAACAACGTATCTGATTGCTTTTCATCTTTTTTGTTATTAGCATAGTTCTTAGCACTGAGAATTTGGTAATGAAACCCTCACAAAAAAGTTTTATGAAACTGAAATCTACTGACTTGTGGCTTCAGCAGAAGCGTAAATCATCACATAACAACCTCAGAGCTCACGGTAGGTCTGTCTTGAAAGGTTTTTAGTCATTTTGATAGATCTTCAGCATCACCTGTGTTTTTACTTTAGAATGAAAAATACTAGAACGAAAGAAGATTTATGATATCGCTGTCAGACTTTGTTTGCAAAATATTTCCATCTTGCTCCCTTTCCAACCAGAGCTCCACTTGTTTGCCTGTTTCCTAGAAATTAGCTCTCGGGGAGCATTTCCAAGATGGCCGCCAAGTAAACTGAATTGCCTCGATGTAACTTTGGTTACGATTCATTAAAAGTGCTTTACGATGTGCGTTTGACACCGTGTTCTCCGTAGGTGTTTGTGGAGCTCAATGAGCTGATAGTGGATAAGAACCAGGAGATGCGCTGGAAAGAGACGGCTCGTTGGATCAAGTTTGAGGAAGACGTGGAGGAGGAGACGGATCGCTGGGGTAAACCACATGTGGCCTCGCTGTCCTTCCGTAGCCTGCTGGAGCTCCGCAGGACCATCACACATGGTAAGAGTCTGCCGCTCTGCCAGCCCACTCAGAGCCTGTGATCCCGCTCCAATCCTAACAAAGCAGTGGCGTATGACTGACACAATTCAAATGGACACTTAAATTACATAAATTGATTAAACCCTTTCGGGCATATCCACTATTCTGACCATGAAAAACGGATGACTTTAAATCTGAGGGTGACAAGGTAAATAGTGCATTAGTTTCAAAAAAGCATGGCAAAAAAATCAGTCAGAAGGGTTTTGGTAAGTTTCGTAATAAACCAAAATGACAACTCTGAAAAAAGGCGTCTTTCATGGATGACAGTGATAGACTGACATGAGATTTTGCAAAAACAAGGAAAAAAGTGCTGTGGTAATGTAGAAGTAGGCCGTATAATCAGAATATGAGTAATTCGATATCCTGGCAACATGGCACTTCATGATAATTGTGTCTGTTCAACATTTTTTTGAAAATGGTGAAAAGCTTATCTAATAATCTGTTGAATTAAATACTTTACGAATTCGAGCTACTATTATTTTCTTCTTTTATTTTAAACTTGAAAGGCCAGATGTTTATGTATATAAACAAAAGATTGTTCATAACAAATGAATAAGTCTGGCATCAGAAACAGCTTCAAATTATTTAATGCAGAAAAAAAGAAAATCAGAACAGTGAAGCTAATATAATAAAACTGGTACTTCTGGCCATAACATCTGGCTTGAATGGTACAGTATAAATAATTTAGTCATACCACTGTAATACTGTAGTACTGTAATTAGCATACCGTAACCTTGATATAAAATATGTACACACATAGGCTCTCTTCATAGAAACTGTATGTTCTACACCAACCGTAGACCGAACCCAACCCCTTACAAAAAACGTTCTGCATTTTTAGGTAAAAAAGCACCATTAGTATGTTTATAAACCTTTTGAATTACAAGAACATAGGCAGTGTCCTAATAAACCACCTATTTTTTGACCACCGATAATATGTCTTTAGAATCATTTAGCATCTTTTGCATTATTATTTTTTTTTATTTTTGCTTATACGTTATATAAGCTGATTTAACACACATATGTGCCAATATAATAAACATGGGGTTCTGTTACCCAGGTGCCATAATGCTAGATCTGGATCAAACCACGCTCCCTGGCATCGCCCACTTGCTGGTGGAAACCATGATAATCTCGGACCAGATCAGAGCCGAAGACCGAGCCAACGTGCTGCGAGCCCTGCTGCTCAAACACAGGTTAGTGGAGGTCAGAAATCAATACTCCAAACAAAGCTCATATTGATCTTCTTTGCTGTGGGCTTTGATGTCAATGTCATTTGTCACAGCTGCCTGTATTGGTTTCCTGCTAAATGAAGTGGTGTGATTACATAACAAATAGACTTCGTATGGCAGCGCACCAGGCTCATGGCACTGAAGGTTTTAATGTAATGTTGCTATTGCAGCTGCAGAGACATCAGAAACTGGTTACATCAAAGGTGTTTAAAGTAAGAGTTCACCACAGCGTTGTTTACTCATTCCTATTCAACTCTATTAAACACAAAAGGAGATGTTAAGCAGAATATCTGAGTTGCTCTTTTACCATGCAAGATAATTGTTTCCATCTTATTATGGTATTATGGTAGTCATACAGAGTTTTCTTATGATTTCAGAAGACTTGGAGGACAGCATTTTAATGGTGCTTTTAAGATGTTTTTTTGGAGATTGGCCATATAATTCACCCTGCATTTGACATATTCATTTAGTTTCATCATTTTTTGATTTTATTGAAATTATCCATTTAACTATTTAGCTAAGTTAATGCTGTGTAAGTGCAATATTTGGTATGGATCAGACATGCTCCTTTCTTGAAGGATTTTGAAGTCCCATGTGTTTTCTTTGATAAGCTCGGCTCAGCCTCCGGATCTCGCTCTGAGGTCAGAACCGTACTCTACCTGAGTACTAACAAAATTAATATCGCATGGCCTCTGCTAAAGAAATCTGGGCTGCTTTAATAGTTTGAAGCAGCACTTTTTTTCTAACCACATTTGTATTAATATTGCAAAATATATTCATACAGCAGCTCCAAAATATTTTGGGCACTCAAGCCACATTTTAAAATGCGAATGTCATTCACACACTTAAAGTAAGACGAATACAAAAAAATATTTTCTCTGAGCTATCTTTATTTTACTGATCTATTTTACTGTGATTTGTTGTGGTTCAAACCTATTTAGAGATGATTTATTGCTTGATGCTTATGCTATATATTTAAAAAAAATATATATACATGCATGCCATTTTTGGTACATGCTATCTTTCACAAGTTTATGGTCAGTAAGTTTTCCAAATAAGAAAAATGCATTCCGCTAGGATGCATTACACCAAAAGAGATTGTAAAGACACTTATATTACAAAAGTTTATTTTGTAATATTAGAACAAATACTGTTCTTTTGAATCCTAAAAAATGCACCACCCTTTCCATAAAAATATTAAGCAACACATCTGTTTTCAACAAATGTTCCTTGAGCATAAAAACAGCATATTAGAATGATTTCTGTAAAATAATGTGACTTTGAAAACAGCTAAAAATGACCGCTCCAAACGTTTGTATGGTATAATGCATTTGCAAAGAATGTTTTTAAGGTGGGGCTCGAATGTTCTAAAAAATACAGGAACTGCAGTATGTTTGATTAAAAATGTTTATATATTTGTGATTGTTTATTCGTGTTTTTAGGCTAAAACTAACAAACACCTTCCCTATAAATTTTAAGAACAACAAATCTAGGCATCTCCATTCTTCAGTGAGTGCAACAAAAGTTAAAAACCAGTTGTGCTTTTATATCATTTAGGAGATGTTGGAACTGCTCAGAGATGCGTATTTGTGGTCAGCTAGAGGGATTCATTTGCCAGGCTATAAAACATACACACAGTTAAACGTGATGAAATCTAGATTAAACGTCTCCACAGCATTTCCCATCATCTCAGATGCAGTTTTTAATGGGAAAACCTGTCAAATTAGTCACAAATATGTCTTTGTAATGTGGAAAAAAATACATCAAGGTGCTCTAAGCTGGGTCATTAGTTACTCAGGTTTTTGGAAATTTTTTCAAACACAATTCAATGTCACACCTTGTCTCTTTGTTTTCTTTGTGTGTTTAGTTTGGCTGGAGCGTAACTAGATCACAAATGAGGCTTAATGAGTGTGTCGATGTCAAGCGCTGGACACGGTTGCGGTGACGTGTCTAACAAAGCTGGGCAGCCACTCTTTATTCTCCACTTTTTTTCAGGACGCGTGGAAGCACCCAAAGCAAACCGAAATTAGTCTTTTGTGAAAAACAATAAAGGCATTTATTAATTCATTGGACTGCCTCTGCGGTCGATTTTTAGAGTCGTATTCTGTTTAAATATTCCCTGATGTTATCTAGCCACATGTTGCTTTTCTGTTGTCTTTAGCATTTTTTACTGATTGCTTTGGCACATGTTTCTTCGAGCGAACAGGGAATGTGTTTGGTTTTGTAGTTTGGATTCTGATATCCTGACATGTTGGGTTTTGTGTTTGCTTTGCAAATATTGCAAGTGAAGATGGAAAATTGCCTTTTTGGACATTGATAAGCAAGGAAATTGCTGTACCCGTGGAGCTAAATAAACACGAGAGCAGGGATATTTGTCTCACAGAGGAGAACAAATGGACTCGAATAGCTTGACAGATTAAAGAAGTCATAACATTTTCACTATTAAAGGCATAGTTCACCAAAAAAGAAAATGAAAATACTGTAATTTATTCACCCTCTTGTCATATGACCCATATTAACTTACATTCTTCTGTTGAAAACGAAAAGTAAATGTTTTAAAGAATGTCCTGGCTGCTATTTTTTTGTTTAATGAAGGTGAATGACAGCATTGTGACAAACAAAACACCATAAAAGTATGAGGATGAATAAATAATGAGAATTCTCATTCTGACTTTAATGCCTGTTTATAGAATAACGAGTTTGCGTTGCAAAAAAATTGAAAAGTATTCACTTAATCATTTTTTTCTTCGTTCAAAAAGACAAGCCATAAAACAAGCCAAATCTACTTAAGAAGAAAAATATGTTATGTTATATGATTTGTTTTCAAAGAATATAAAATTTTATTTTCTTAACCCATTACCCATTAGCAAACTTTTTTTTTATTTATTTCAGAAAAAAATACTCTATTTTTGTTGTATGCTTTGCTTATACAGTAAATATAAAAACCACATATTCAGTCTTTTTCATTACTCTGTGCGTGTGTGTGTATATATATATATATATATATATATATATATATATATATATATATATATATATATATATATATATATATATATATAGAATATGTGCTTTTACCTTTATACTACTTGTTTGCACACTTTTTGTCCATTTAACATGCTAATATGAAACATTTCTCACTAAATTTATCAATTCTTTCTCTTGTCCAGTCACCCCAATGATGAGAAAGAAGGCCTTTTCCATCGGAACCACTCTGTCACCAGTCTGGGCGGCTTTCGTCACAACCACAATCACGTTCACGACACCAGCCTGCCCCTGGTGTCCCAGGACCACGAGGAGATGCACGACAGCAAAGCGGCAGAACATGACAAAGAGGTGTTTGTGACATTATTTGTGAGTCGCTTGCTTCTTGTGTGCATGTTGTAGAAAGGACAAAGGCTTCTAGATAACCGTCCCCAAGCTTGCTGGGCCAGAGGTAGTCACCTGGAGGACACCAACTTTGACTTTGGTGGTAGCGCTTGGTCCGTTCGGGGTGCATTGCTCTGGAGGTCAACACCCAGACATTGGTGGATTACAACTGAGGAAAGAAATCGCATTAGACTAGCCTACAGTGGTTTGCTAGACTTAGTTAACCACAAATCTGGTCAGGCTGGTTTGTTTTGATCATTTGAGAGGGGTTTGGATACTTGTCAGCTGGGTTGACCAACAAACCTGAACATCGGCTTGGAAAACCAGCCTAACCATTTTTAACCAAACTAAGACAGCCACTTTCAGACCCACATGGAATCAGAACCTATTCATGAAATTCTTGATCTTATTTCTTTTAAAATAAATCATTTGGCTACCAATGAGTGTAGCGCTGTATTTAATACATTTTACCCTATAAATACATTCCATAGAATCCCACAGGTTTTTTTTTAGGTAGAAACTGGAAAAAACATATTTTCTTGTTCAGTATTTTGTCTTTTCCACTTCAAATATTTAAAATACATTTATTCAAGAAGCTAAATAAGCTGAAATAAGATATTAAGTTTTTGAGAGTTTTTGCTTACAACAAGAAGTGGCCAGTTGGGTAAGAAAAATATAAACACATTTTTCCATTTGAATTAAGTTTTCTCAACCAATTGGTAGATTGGTAGATTATTTTCTGGCTTTAAACAAAAAGTAACTTGATTTTGGTATTTCAGTGCTCGTCAATATATATGTATATATCAATAATTTTGCTTAGATGTACAGTATCTACATTATTTGTGCCAGAAAACAAAATACTAAGCAAGAAAATATGCTTTTTGCAGTGAAAACACCTCTGCACGTTTGGTCTGGGCCTGGTTAGCAGCACGGCTAATGCTTGGATCATGTAAGCTGCTCTGCCACATGTGCAGGATTAAGAGTAATAGCGAGTTTACAGGTGCTTCCAGTTAAACTTTTGATACATTAGCTGTGAAACTATGAATGTTCCCCACGGCTAAAAATGTTGGCACATTCAAAACAGCCCGTATAAAAAGTGAAGACGTATTGTATTAAATTGATTTAAAGTGATTTACCATTCGCTTTTCCACTTTGTCACCTGGATCTGTAAGTTTAGATTTGCGCTCGGTGATATAAAACAGGCACAATGGTTCATTAAAATTCACAAAACATACTTGCGCCCCGTCACCCGAACACATGAGCGAAACAGTCGTGTGGAACAATAAACAATCGGAGCGAGGGCAGCTATGCATGCATTATCTGCCAAAGCTTTTCTGCCACAGCTTGAGGCTGATGTGTGACGTTCAAATGGCACTAACTATGTTCTTCTGTCAACAAAAGAAAAACCTCCACCCTGTCCCAGCTGAGGGACACGCTGCCGCCAGATCTATGAAACTCCTGGCAAAGATTCCCAAGGATGCCGAGGCCACTGTGGTCTTAGTGGGTAAGCAAAGCAGCGTTTCGTTCCAGCGTTTGTTGTTTTCAGGTCCAGAGATGATGTTGAGTCATCGCACCAGAGTTTTCCAATAATGCCTCAGTCAGCTAAGCAAAGATTAATGCTTTCGGTTGCGTTTGATTTCTGTCATTGGATCCCTGTTTGTGTGGTTTGATTTTTTTACCGCATTAAATGTGTTTATAGGGTGTGTGGAGTTCTTAGAGAAGCCTGCGATGGCCTTTGTCCGGCTCAACGAGGCTGTGCTGCTGGAGTCCGTTCTGGAAGTCCCCGTCCCGGTTCGGTTCATCTTTGTGCTGCTGGGCCCCACGCAGACCAACATGGACTATCATGAGATTGGACGCTCCTTCTCCACCCTCATGTCCGATAAGGTTCATCTTACATGCAATATATATCATGGTTTGCAGATTATCAGGCCCAAGCATTTTGATTATTGGGGTCATCTGAAGCCTTATAAAGCAGTGGTTCTCAACATTTTTGAGTCCATAGCTAGCCATCGTTCACAACAATATTCAAGGCCCCATGACTTTTCCAGTTGTTTGTTAGGTCACACTTTATTTTAAGATCCAATTCTCACTATTACCAAACCATTAACTACAACTTTTGCCTCAATAGTTGGGAAGGTCATTAAGTTTAGGTGTTGATTAGGATTTGGGATGTAGAATATGGTAAAAAAAATAATATCATATTGTTCTGTGTTTTTAGGGGATTTTTGTTTTCAGCAAGTTTCTGGACTATTTTTTTAATATTTAACATGTTGTCTTTTTAAGAGAATATGATGGTGATGTTTAGAAGATGTAGTATAGTATTTAAACCACCGAGGATGCTCATTTTTCTACCTTGTCTTTTTTATTTGCTTCTGTTATGTCTTTTGGTAACCAGAAATAAATCAGTCTGCAGATTTTGCCAATATATTATTAATAGGCATGCTAATAAAAAACTAGCCAATAGTGAGAATTGGTCCCTATACTAAAGTACTGATAAGTTATTTCATATTAAAGTAAATTGGCACCGGTTGCGAACCACTTTTACAGTGCCAAAGATGGCTCAGTTGTATTTTTGTTTTTGCTTTTTCCTTATGATTCACTGGGTCACGGTGTTTAGTTCAGACTAGATCTTTTGCCATTTTGGCTTTTAACAAATCATTTTTTACACTACCACCTATAAATTTGATCCAATCTTCTCCAGAATAGTGTCAGATGATCTTGAGACCAAGCCACACAGTCTGAGAATGTATTTTTGTCATTGTTCTGTAAATCTGTAATGAATTCGGGACTGGGCAACAGGAATGAAAAATACATCTCTGTAGTGCTTAGGTGCTCCTTCCTGTTCCTGTAGATCTACCTTTCTGCAAAGTTTATCAAACACACCTAAACCAGTTAATTTGGTTCTCCAGGAACATAAATGAGCACCCTGGGCCTAGGCAAATTTGGGGCCATCTTGTCCTAGGAGTGTTTAGTTTTTCTTTCATTACATAAGAATGAAACCCAAATGCCCTGGCCTGAAATTACACTTCTGGTTTGCTCAGATTCCTTGAGCCTTTTTACCTTTCCGCCATTTTGAATTTGATTCAAAACATTTTTTTTATTGGTACTTCTGTAAAATCTTAATCTTAAAGTCGGCATGAAACAGAAGTTGAGATTGTCCTTTATTCCTTAGTGTGATGTATATTCAAGTGAAACGGCTTCTGAAATGTGAAAAAATGTAGGGCGGGGTGAAAAAGATGATGAGTCGTTTAGAGGAGAAGGGGAGGTTTACGATTTCGATTACAGATGAGTGCACATAAATAATAAAAAAATAATGAAGTGCACGGATAAGTTATTTATAATAAACATACAGTATTCCATTCAAAAAATAAGACTTGTCAATTTTGATCTTATCCCGACTTTAAAAGTCTCCAGACCAAACCACACAAAGGTCACTGATTTTCTTCCCCATTCTCCAAATAAATCTGTAATGAATTTTATGGTAAAGCCGCAAAGTAAAACGTATACATATTTCTCTAATTTTTTGGCAAACAGAAATGAAAGTTTGGGGTTTCAGTGGCATTATATCCTAAAAGTTATTTTAATCAGTTAACAAATAATAACAACAATAATATTAAAAACGAATTTCAATATAACTTCAAAATGACAAAATCATGACTCATGGTTTAAATTAAATTAATTAATTTTTTAGCTTTTCTTGAGTGTTTTTGGAAAATTGTTCATAATGAGTTCAGGTGATCTTTAGACCAAGTTTTATTTCCATAACCCATATAAATTTAATGACTGTGCTAAAAAAGGAAGTAACACTTTGCTTTGGCTTAGCTGTTGAATACTAATATGATGAAAAGTTTCAGGACTGTAACCTACTGGTCAAAAGTTGTTAAAATGATAAATTGACTAGTGACTGAAACCACTCAGGTTCACGGTTTTTCCTGACCTTTCTTTCCAGAACTTCCACGAGGTAGCATACTTTGCTGATGATCGACAGGACCTGCTCAATGGCATCAACGAGTTCTTGGACTGCAGTATTGTAATTCCTCCATCAGACGTTGAGGGAAAAGACCTGCTGAAGACCGTGGCCTCCTTCCAGAAACAGATGCTACGCAAGCGCAAGGAGAGGGAGCTCAAGAAATGCGGAAGTACTGTGACGGGAGCTGAACAGGAGACCAAAGGTAGAATACCTACTGCATTATATTGATAGCATTTTCAAGTGTTTCTGTTCTCTTATTGTCGAATGGTTCTGTTTGTGTCGTAGATGTAAGTACGGATGAACTTGAGGAGGAGGATCAGTTTGATGTTGATCCTCTCAAGCGGTCTGGTATTCCCTTTGGAGGTCTGATCCACGATATTCGCCGCCGTTATCCACGCTACATAAGCGACCTGAAGGATGCCATGGACACACAATGTATTGCTGCTGTCATTTTCATATATTTTGCTGCTCTTTCGCCCACTATCACCTTCGGAGGCTTATTAGGCAAGTGAGACAATGAGACAGCTGTGCATGAGCCCATTCCACCACAATAGAAAAAAAAAACTTATACTTTGGTAAATCATAATAATAAAAAGTCCAAAATTGACAAGTCATGACATAAAGATTCGTAATTATAGTATATCTCATCGTCATAAATATGAGATGGCATGTCATTTGTTACTTATCTCATACATAAAGGACTTGGTATCATAACTTGACATTTTATATCAGAATTATGATAGAAAATATTATAATGACATCATTTAGATGTCTGATAATATTTTGTCCCTTTTAAATTGTAACTCTGACTTTGTTATAACTGACTAATCTCATAATTATTTTTGTCTTAATTTTAATTGACAATTTTTGTCTAATAATAAATTAATTTATCGTATTTAAGTATAAATTTGATGATTTTAGTTATTTTTATGACTGCACTATTTATATAGTCATAATTATGATTTATTAAAGCATTATTTATTTTTCGTTGATGGCGGAAACGTGCTTCCGTAGTATATTTTCATGCTTTATATTCCCATTCGTAGGTGAGAAGACACAAGGCATGATGGGAGTCTCTGAGCTCATCATCTCCACGGCGACAGTGGGAGTGCTGTTCTCTCTGCTAGCAGGGCAGCCTTTGCTCATAATTGGCTTCTCTGGACCTCTTTTGGTCTTTGAGGAGGCTTTTTATAAGGTATTTTTGTCTTTATGTTCCAACCATTACAGAAAAAAGGAGGTAATTTCATTACATTAACATTTGTCTGCTTTGCTCTCTTCCCGTTCCTCTCTTTTGCGTCTGCTATCTCCCCCGTTGGCCCTTCTTTGTATCATCAGTTCTGCCAGGCGCAGGGCTTCGATTATCTCACAGGCCGAGTGTGGATTGGGTTCTGGCTCATCTTCATTGTGCTAGTGATCGTGGCAGCTGAGGGAAGCTTCCTCGTGCGATACATCTCCCCATTCACCCAAGAGATCTTTGCATTTCTCATCTCTCTCATCTTCATCTTTGAAACCTTCTCTAAGCTAATTAAGGTACGTCATCAATAACAGCATGCGCAAGTTCCGGGTAACACTTTTTATTTTACCGTTACACCTATTAGGTGTTTATTAGCATGCACGTTACTAGAATATTAGGCATTTTTTTGTGCTAATTGATGCAATGAATTTACTCAATATATGTGTAGTTTTATGCCTGTTAAAATATTTCTCCTCAGGTGTTTCAAGAGCACCCTCTGATGAAGAGCTACCCCACAGCTCCTGTACTGCCTGCCTTCAAACCCATAGACCCTCAAGGGCACAGTGTGATTGCGGAGCCCATCCTCAACCAGCCCAACACAGCCCTGCTGTCCTTAGTGCTCATGATTGGAACCTTCTTTGTGGCCTTCTTTCTGCGAAAATTTCGTAACAGCAGATTCCTTGGTGGAAAGGTTCGCAGCGGGGTGTCATTTTGTCAGCACAGGAAAATATCTTTGGCTTAATCAGCATTTTTGTCTTGTTTTCCAGTAAGATGCAATCGTTATGTATTTAAAGTAAAATAATCGGGTGAATCAAAGTACTTTGTCATCTGTGAATGACATCTTACGTTTCAGTCTGTTTCTTTCACAAAGCTGTTACACTATTTACTATTTTAAGTCTATCAAAACCTTTCATGAAAGGTGTCATAAAACCTAATGCAAAAATGCGTTCTTGTCTTAGGTCAACTTTGTGAACTACTGTATATGGTTTTATTTAAGTGTACTTTAATGCTCAGTTTAAACGTATCAAACATTAAAAACACATTTGACTAATGTTAAATGGCTACATTACCTTATATATTTCTAGATTTTGTCCACAAAAATTATTAAAGTCCATCCAAATCCATTCATAAAATCCATTTAATAGTTGTATCAGTATTAGTTTTACATAATATTTAATGCTTTAAAACATACTAAATGTTAACTTTTATAAAACTAAAAAGTTACCATAAAGAAGAGAATAAAAATACACCATCTTCATGTTGTTTATACAGCAGTTTAGAGATTTCATGTGAAAAATATATCTATGATTACAAAATCTAATGTTATGTGTGATTATTTGTGAATAATTAACTAAAACGTGCAATTAACTATTATTTTTAAATATTTGACCCTACTAATATATTGAATGTATTAACACTGATTATATAAATATATACAGATATAAGAAATATAATTATTATGTAAAATACACCTAAAAGCCCCAGTTTGTAATTATTTGTTTATTATTATTATTATTATTATTATTATTATTATTATTATTATTTTATCTTATTTAAATGAATCTTTTCTATCTTTTATAGTCTTTTTTTGTTTTTGGAGAATCAGTTTTGTTTTTCAAATAAAATACCTTTAATTGTGTTTTTACTGAAATCAGCAAAAGTACCGATGCAAACATGTTTTCGTTTTTTTTGACATTGACATTTTGAGCCGATTAAAAGTTTGTCATCCTCTGTATGTGTGTGCATCATGCGTTCTCATCAAAGGCCAGACGAATCATTGGTGATTTCGGGATTCCTATCTCTATACTCATCTCCGTGCTGGTGGACTGCACCATTCCTGAGACATACACACAGGTAACCGCACTGTTAAACTCTCATGTGCAGCATGCATACCACCACAGAGAAACTCCTCTCCCAACGTACTCTTCTTATTAAGCACTGGCCTGTAATTGGAGCCAGCTTTCTTCCGAGTCTGTATTACAGTGTGGTTGGTTTGGCAGAGTGCTGTAACCAATGAATCCTTGTGTTACGAGCGCTTGTGTTTTTTGTGGTTGCAGAAGCTGAACGTCCCCTCTGGTTTCTCGGTCACATCTCCGGACAAACGGAGCTGGTTTATCAGCCCCTTTGGAGATCAACAGCCTTTCCCCGTTTGGATGATGGGGGCCTCTGTGGTCCCGGCCCTGCTGGTTTTTATCCTCATATTCATGGAGACTCAGATCACCACGTGAGTAAGCTGACTAAGCTCAGATGGAAATGCAATGCAATTACAATGCTTTTGTGGCTCGCTGCATCGGTATCGTCCTGTCTGCAGCTTGATAGTGAGCAAGAAGGAGCGGCGTTTGGTCAAGGGTTCTGGCTTTCATCTAGACCTGCTTCTGATAGTGACTTTAGGGGCGATCTGCCCGCTTTTCGGTCTGCCCTGGTTGACTGCCGCCACTGTGCGCTCGGTGACTCACGTGAATGCGCTGACAGTCATGAGCAAAGCCACTGCCCCTGGAGAGAAGCCCATGATCCAAGAAGTTAAAGAGCAGAGGGTGACAGGGATGTGTGTGGCTATCCTAGTGGGTAAGAAACACCAAAACACAATTGCATAAAACAGATACTGACAGAAAACGAACTGGGTGAACCGTGTTCATTCCCCTTTGACTGCACATTCTATATACAATACTGTTCAAAAGTTTGGAGTTGGTAAGATTTTAGTTTTTGGAAGAAAAGTTTAATCTGTTTAGCTGTATATTCAATTTAAATATTTATTTGGTATTGATGTGCTTATAATACTGCTGTTGGCATACCATCATTTCAATATGGTTAAACAGATAATTTACCTAAAAAATCTATATTCTGTCATCATTTACTCACTCTCAAGTTGTTCAAAACCTGTTTGAGTTTCTTTCTTCTGCTTAAGTTAAAGTAAGATATTTTTATCCAAACAGTTTCCTGTCCCTATTGACATCCACAGTGTATATATATATATATATATATATATATATATATATATATATATATATATATATATATATATATATATATATATACTATATATATATATATATATATATATATATATATATATATATATATATATATATATATATATATATATATATACTTTGGAAGTGAGTGGAATATTCTTCTGTTTAACAGGTTTGGAATAACTTGAGAGTGAGACAGAATTAAATTAAAGTAAAATTTTTGGGGATGAACTGTTCCTTTAAGAGGGGTTTTCATACACAGCCTCATCTCATGTTGTGCATGTAAAACATGATAGTAAAACCATGGTAATCTTACTCTAATGAATGGTTTCAAGTGGCGTATTGCTGTATTAACAGCATCTGTTTAATATTAAAGACCACTCAAGTTTCCTAGTTGGCATTGTTTTCTTTTCAAAGAATACTATTTAATTAAATTAAATTAGGTAGAAAAACTTTCTTGATTCTGTCAATCCCAACACCTCTGTGCAGGGTTGTCTATAGTGATGACAGATGTGCTGCGTCATATTCCTCTGGCTGTGCTGTTTGGGATATTTCTGTACATGGGCATCACTTCTCTTACTGGTATCCAGCTTTATGAGCGAATCACACTCATGGTCACACCTGCTAAACATCATCCTGACCACATCTATGTTACCAAGGTAAGCGTTTTTTTCCTGAGACTTTGAGGTAGTAGTGATGTTATTTACAAACGCAGTGCTGACAGCTTATTATATGTGTTTGTGTTTGATTTCCACACGGTAGATGCTACAAGTTTGTACTAAATTGACATCTGGATTCTGTTTGAAAGCTTTCGAAGCACCCACAAGGTGGCGCACAAATCACCATTTCATTTCGCACTTTTTAACACAACCCTGAAATTTAAAACTACAAACCATATTTGACAAATCTGAACACTGTGTATTGTTCAACATTGGAAATCATTGGAAATCTAGGATTGAAAAAAAAGTCAACAAAGTATGGCACCATTTCTAGGAGAGTTGTGAAATAAGCAAAGTTGTGCCTGCCTATACAGAAAATAATACATATTACATTTAAAAAATGGCAAAATAGAAGCTTTTCACTAGATCTTGTCATAATTGCAAGCACGATCTGTTTCCCATACAGGTGAAGACATGGCGTATGAACATGTTCACCATCATTCAGTTGCTGTGTATTGCCCTGCTGTGGGTGGTGAAGTCGACCGTAGCCTCTCTGGCCTTTCCCTTCATCCTAATCATGACCGTACCTCTGCGTAGACTCGTCCTGACCAGGATCTTCGAGGAGAGAGAGCTTGCAGCGGTGAGTTCATGTCCGAACGCAAGCAGCTGAGAAAATCCACCTAGTGTTGATTTCATTTTAAAATGTCGTTTTTGTTCTTGCAGTTGGATGCCGATGAGGATTCGCCCAATTTTGATGAAGATGGACGGGATGAGTACAACGAGATCCACATGCTTGTGTAGTCACACGGCTCACCTCTTCGTCACTAACCAATGGAAGGCAGGTCTCTGGATAACGGGAAAGATGTACGGAATGGGAAGGACTCTGATGCACTGCCCTCTTTTAGAATTATTTCACTCGTACTTTAAAATTTTCTAAACCTCCGTTTTAAAAAGAACCACAGATCATGTTTTGGATACAGTTTTATTTTTCTTTGTTCTCCAAAATGTGGCCTACATGTTTGTCTGCTGCTGCCCAGTGACCTTTCAATATAAGATTAGATACGACCCGTGCACCTTAGACCTCCCAAAGTGCAATGATGGTGAGACTAATCCAATAGGTTGGATCTTACACCCCGTATTCATCCCATCCCGATGTACTGCGCCCATGCGGATCAGACCTACTGCCTGTAGATCTTAGTTGCCTTGTACTGTACTGTAGGCATTGACCACAGAGTTTGAATATTACAGTAGCACAACCTCTCAGTGCCCTTAGAATGGTCAGTCCCTTTGCTGTGCTTGAAAACAGTAGTGCGGTCCCTTTAGACGTACTTTATGCAGTAGAGATGTTACTTTGATCGATGTATGCAGTAGTTACAATACATTTAAAGGTGCTATAAGTGATTTGTTTTAATGGAACAGCATTCAGAAAATGGCCCCGCTTCCTGACAGATATCACGCTCAGATTGTCAGTCATTTTAAATACGGTGACTAGTGGGGGTTAGTGAAACGGCTAGCTAACATTGCTTACAGCACCTTTAATAGGAAAAAAATAATCATGATTTCCCTTCCAAACAGATTTCATTTTATTTATTTATTTATTTTTAAAATTTTATTTAATTGATCATTATTCTTTATTTAACTTTTTTTTTTCCCCATCAGAAGTCATTTAGCTCTCAGTACATGGTTTCATTCCAAACAAATTTACATACAAAGTGTATTTTATTTGGTTAATTATAATTTTTTTTTAGCAATTAATGAATTTATTTATTATTAATTATCATCCTTTTTTTGTTGTTTTGAGGATTCCCAAAATAATATTTTTTTTGAACAGCTCAGCTTTTCTTGCTATATGTGAATTTAGCATTTAGAATTTCTATAGGATTTATTGCCCAAATATGTTGCTGTTATAAATATTAGTGCGTTTGTGTGCGCAGTTTCAATATTACCCTTTTCAAAAAAATAATTCCATTCCTTATGCTGTTAAACTGCAGTGTATTCAGTTGAAATAGGTTAAAGCCATAGAAACTTGGATTTGGCTGATTGCATAAATGCTAAGAATGATATTTCCAAAGGCTGCCAGTGAGCGAGAGACTTTGGCTTTGAGGAAACATGCTGCCAAATTGTTAGTCAGGTTCATGGAAGGTAGGGGCAAACTTTATCTATTTAAAAAAAAAATCAAATGACCTTTTAAAATCTTTGCTAAGTCAACAAATCCATTTCCCTTGCCTTTAAAGTCTTTAAAGGTGATGTGTGTAATTTCAATATAAAAAAAACAAAAAACATTCCAAACCCGACTTCATATGCAACAACATTGCTCTATTTGTTTGAGCATCCTGATCAACCAGACATGGTCAGCCAACGAGTCGAGTTTGGGGCGGGACTAGCTGTTTGATGGACCAGATGTGCAGCAGCTTTCAGGAGCCTGTCGGCAATTCCATTTGGAGAAAAAAAAAAGAAATTACACACTTCACCTTTAACATCTTCATCTCGATCCTTGTGTGAACAAAACAGCCTCATACGGACCTGAAACCAGGACGAATCGTTCCATTACACTCATGTTTTGAGTTCGGACAATTGCCTTTAGAGAAAGCTGCCCTTTGGACTGTAAATATCGTGCCGTCCATGCGTGTGTTGAATTTGTTTCTGCGTAATACAGACTGCTTGGCCTAGTCACGCTAGACTAGCTCATTTCATCACAAACACATATTCCACATGTGTTTCTTTTTGCTCCTCGTTTCCCCAGTTTTCAGTGTGAAAACAAGAGGAAATTGTGCAATAAAGAAATATCTGTCATGCAGTGCTGTGCTACTCTGAATAGATGTTTAGTTTCTTGGAAAGCACAAGCCTAAGTGCTGCTCTCGGGCCTGAGAGCGGTAAGTGGAGATCTGTGGTTGTGAATGGCAGGTCTTTGAAGCACTTAATGTGAAGCCACACATCAGACGTGTTTTACCATGTAACCTTAGTTGAGCCATCGGATAGCTCTGCGCGAACGCCAAAAGGGTAGAACGTTGGTTTTTAATTTTTCCCCTCAGCATTTATCAATTGGGATGTAGCTGAGAGATGAAATTGGATGAGGACAAGCTGGCTGTAATGCTTTAGAATCAGATTCCCAGTGTGTGAAGCCTTTGGCAGGCTCATCGCATCTTAGCAACAAATGTTAGCTTCCCAAAGGCAGAGGCTCTTTTCATAGGTCAGGAGATTTGTTGAAGGTATGGCATTTGGGTTTGACTTATTTCCGATGAAACAGGATTTTTAATTAGACAAAATGTAGCCTCTCACTTGAATTTATTTAACCTTAACTGGATTGTGAAAAGTGAGCTTTGAATGCCAAAATAATGACAGGTGATGAAGGGGAGGGATAAAAGGGAGGCAGAGTGAGTTCTTTCCCATTTTATGAGGAAAAAAATGTTTGATTTTTTTCCCCATTGAATAATGTGCACCAAAGCCAGGATTGTTCTTTAATGAAGTAAGAAAGAATCATTTTGAATTTGTTCTTGAAAAGCCCTGATGGAAAACGTGGAACAATTTTAGAGAATTTCCTCCATTTATTCTCATTGCCAAATTATGCTTGTAAAAATATAATATGGAGATATTCAAGAGATTTTCTGTGGTTTTCATGTTGGGTTGAAATGAATCTCCTCTGGCACTTTCAGAGCTGTTGTCTGCTTGGGGTTATTCGTTTCTAAGTTGTTGTTTTATGGACGGTCTGAAGTTTATTGCACTGCCGTTGCTGCTCACACTGCCGTCACTCGATCTCTGCAGCCTTGCTTTGGGTTTTCAATCCAATGAACAGAAAGGAGCATAAAAGAGACAGAGAGACTTGTTTTCAGGGTTTTGGGTAATTCATCTTCCACTGTGAATTAGCACTAAAGGCTAAGTTGCACAGATCTGTCTATTGCACTACTTACGAAATTGGTTCGATCCACGGATTGTGAACATACAAGCCTAAATTTGTAGCTATGTCAGATTTGAGAGAGCAAGCAGTGAGGTTTTGGATGCAACTTTTTTTTCTGTCATACAGATTTGGAACTAAGTGAGAGCGATTTGTATTTCATTTCTGGGTGAACTACACATTGAATTCAAAGAAAACTGACTGAATGATTTAACGACAGAACAACCTACGGATCAAAAGTATTTGCTTACAACTTTTGAACAGTTTGGCTTTAAGTTTATCCATTTGGCCTTGCGATTCCTTAAGTCAGCCTTTCTAACATTCTTAATTTTCTTGTCAAATTTTCAACACTTTGGGGTACCAAAACGAAACCTGTTACCATAAGCTCAAAAATGAAAGAACTGAAACCCTAAACTATAGTAAAAAAATCACTGATAGCGTGTCTTGAAGCTTCCTGAGCAGTTTTGGGCCAAAACCTACTAGTAATCACCAGTTTTGCTGCAGTTCTTACAAGTCTATTCCAATTCTCTTCACGATTGGCTCTGTATATTTTCAAAGCATGCTGGATAAAAGCTATATATAATGGAGGGTTTGTATTTAAAACATTTTTTTCTGCGGCTATCAGATCAGTGGTTAAAAAGCCGAAGATCAAGTCTAGTGATCGAAAAGTGACTATAGCCCAGTTTTGCAAATGTAAATCAAAATTTTCAGCGTTTCACCTCAAAATTGCTGCCTTCAGGTATATTTTATATTATTTGTATTCTTATTTATTAGCAACCAATAGAAGTGTGTTTGGCATGGAATTTCCGTGCGGGTTAGGAGAGGTTGTTAAGCACAAAAAAAAGTGTTTTTTTTTACTGATTCCTTTCATGAGCCACAGATTGACAGTGAATGTACATGAAGTGACGTAGATTTCTTGTCCATTATTGTGTCTGCAACCACAGTAGCGACAGTTTTCTTGGTTATAGACAGGGTTACTCGCTCAAATAACCAACCGTCTGGTAGACTTTTGCCTGGTGTGGAAGTCCAGGAGCTCTCTACAGTTGAAGCGCTCAAAGACGTTGATACCTCTTATTCTAGGGTCACATGAGAAGTTGAAAGAGAAAACACTTTGTGCGAAGTTGGTTACGTGAGAGAATAAACAGCACTTCTAGACTGCCGTTTCCTTCGTGTGGTTTTTAGGATGGAAAGGAAGTAGTATGAATGGCGCAACAGCAAAATGAGCGTCTGAATGAGTCGGGTTTTGGTGGATGGTGCCACCCTGATCGTCCAGACCACCCACCCGATGCTGTGAAGGATGTGTTAGTGTTTAACTTCATGTCTGAACTTTCACTTGCTTTCATGTTGCGAATGTTAAATGTACGCCATTCTTCTTCCCATTGTGATGAAATGGATGACAATCAGAAATATTTGCAGTCAGATTATATTAATCTCATTCACACCCAACATATTTTGCATTCAGCAGTGCACACAGACACACACACAACACTAAAGCCAGTGTTTTGGTTCTAACAAAGCATTTTAATCGGTTGTAAACAGTGCATCAGTTAAGACTACTGAGACTCATTGTACAAAGGAAAACACTTACCTCTGTTACATGCTATTACAAACAATACTAATTTGCTTTGTATTTTAGATCCACATAAATGACCCCTAGATAACACCTTAAAAAACAAACGGAACAGATTCTTTTTTTTCATGTAGTGTATTTGAGTTTGCATCATTTTAGACCGTGTCAGAAAGATCTCAAAAAGTGTCTCCTGGTCATAAAGACGTGTCGTTTGTCTGTCAGAAAAATAAGACAAACATTTTGAGTTCATATGGTAAAAATGATGTATTACTTTAGCATTAGCAATACTGAAAATACTATGATGTTATGTGGATATTTAATAGCAGTACCGATTGCTATTCTGTAAAAAGAAAAAAAAATGTTTTCAGAGCACTGTACAACAAATTGTTATTTTTTTGTCTCAAAATAAATATTTATTATGTGTTTCAAATGCCTCCGCATTGACTGTGTAAATTATTTCTAGTGACCACTATGGATCGGTGAAAATATAGGGCTGAGGAGTAGCAAAAAATGATCAAATGTGTTATATAAATACTGTATATCACACACGTATATGTTGGTATATGTGGTTTATGAGGACTCTCCGCAAGAATAATGTTTTTTATACCGTACAAACAAAGACAGTAAATGCATCAAATGTTACACCAAGGACAATGCGCAGTAATTTTTATTAATCAAAGAATTTGGGGGTTGGACGTTTTTCACAAGAATATTAGGCAGCACAACAGTTTTCGAAATGTACAATAAGAAATGTTTCTTGAGCACCAAAACAGCATATTAGGACGATTAAGATGAATAATAAGTGCACGCTTACACAATGCGACATTTAGGATAAAGTGTCTTCTAAATGCATAAATGTGATTTTATAATAGGGATACTTTAAACATTTAAATAAATGCAAATATATTGTGAGGTCTATCAAAACGAGTACTTTGATTCCTGCACATTGTCCATTCTGAAATGCGACACACTGTCCAAACATCAGTTGTTGTTTGGCGGTCTATACTAATGCAAGTTGAAGTGCTGGCAGAGGAATGGTATAATGATTGGGATGATGGCACAGGGCATGATGAGCAGCAGCAGGACGGGAATACCTGGGTCCTGCATATTCGAGCACATGGAGAAATAAACCTTATGGATGTCCAGCAGCGTGTTGTGTCTGTAGGAAGAGTGTATACAGCATGTGCGGTTAGCCAGATCCTCCAGGCACAGCGTCAGGTTGACATAGTATCTGAGAGACCAGAGAAAATAGCAGGGACATTTCTCATTTTCAGGAAACAGAACATTTTAATTTGCTTGCAATGTAATCACCCTTAGGAGAGCCAACTGCAGAGAATCCATTGGTGAGCAAGCTGAATTTCTCCATTCTGCATGAAAACAAAGGTTTTCTACTACCTTTTTCAAACTGATAGTCCAGCTATCCATATGCCAGTGTATAGACAGGACAATCTAGACATCACTATAGACCTAATAACATTTATTGCTTTTAGCATTGTTTTCTCAGTATAGGATTGTGACCCATTTTTGGGTTACGACTCACTCATATAACCTACTCGTTAGTAGAAAGTAGGGGCCAAACCATAAAAATGTTGTCCTGCGCCCCCTGAATTGTAGCGATGGTTCTGGCGCTAGAGAGAAGTAAAGCTGGAGGTAGGCTGTAATTTGTTGGCTCATCGGGATTCGCAATTACTTGGACTAAATATTTTGGTTTAAGACAACCCACATGGACGAGCTGTCTTGAAGATTGAAGAGTGTAGAGTCATGCTATGGGTTTGGCGTGAATGTTCATAAAAATCTGATGTTACAAAGACCCCGGGGAAGCAGAACGACTTGACTTTCCCATGACTACAAACTGCAGACCCTCAGAGAGGAGGAGCTATTCAGACCTGGACTGGTGCTGTGGTGTTATTTTTGTCCCGTCCTTTGCTGTCACTTACAAAATCTGAAGATGAACTCAAGACTGGATAGATAGATGGATAGATATCTCTCCACGTAAACCTAGCCTTACCCATGAGCACTTCCTAAAATCAGAGGAAATGATAAATGAATGGCGCTGATGTACGAGCACCGAACGCTGATTGTAAGCCTAAACTTCAAAAAAAACTATAAAATGGTTCTTCAAAACTGATCGGCTAATCTCAATGTTGTTCTAGGGTCATGTAAAATTCAACAAAATCAGGTCATGTTGAAAGATATATAGATAGATAGATAATAAATAAATAACATCTAATATAAAAATAAAAGGAAATAAAAATATATAATATATAAGCTTTCTTTTAACAGTCTGAATGTCATTGCTGTGTGTAAACTGTATGAAAGCAGTGCTATTTTTATATGTTTTATGTATTATTTTATATTCAATCTGACTTTGTAATAGTTTTTAATTATTAATTTTTATTATCATTATTATGATATTAACAATTAGTAATCAAGTTTTCAAGGCAAAATATATATTTTTTCATCTAATATTTATATTCCGTTTTATTTCAACACTACATTTCAATAAGTTTAGATTTTTAATAATACCATTTGAAAGCTCTAGTAGAAATTCATACATTAATTTAGCTTTGTCAAGCCAATACAATGATCCAGCGTCTCACCTTCTAGTGCTTGGCCAGGGACATCTGAGTTGGTAATCTGAGTTTCTCATGGTCTGATTGAACGGCTCAATACAATATTCATAAACGTTAGTATCAAAAGTTACTTTTTCGCACGGCATATTCCTACACTCTGCTGGCATCAACCAAGCCTTCCCTTCTCCCAACAAGCCTGGGGACGAAGTAAAAGAAGATGCATTAGAAAAGGGGCATTAGCCATTTCTGCATCCACTAAAAGATCGTTTACACAACGGATGATTTCATGTCTGTAAATGGCCATTTCCTCTGAACTAATTGCATTAGTTCGCCACACGCAGAAAACTAAGGATGTGTTGCGTCTCTCGCACAGGCTTACAGCGAGGTTGAGATTACCTGTGATCACTAAACATGTGATGAAACGGGCAGAAATCACAGAGGCCTCGCTTCTCTCCATCCCCGCAGAATTCCGAGAAAAACAGAGAACCTGCGAGTTTCTGTTAAATAGTGCAAACAATGCCTGCATTAATGGCGCGATGCATTTCAAACAGATATTCTTTATCTTGATGAGAAATATAAGCCACGGCAGGCTGGGGAGGTGGAGGAGGTGGTCTCATAAAACACAATATTTAAGTGGTCTCTTTGTTCAGCTGACATGGTTATGGCTGTGGTCCATTTGCTCACTTTATCATGTTTCCAGAGCTCTTGTTTAGAGTTCCCCTCTGATGAGTCTCCCACATTTGGTGATTTATATCTTCTAAGTATGCTTGACTTTTACTGACATGGGCAAGATGCACATTTTCTCTTGGCTCTGATTTAATGGAACAATCTTTCCACCAGCATGTGTCTCAGCTGGGCTCAAACAGTGTCAAAATATTCCAAAAAGGCTCATTATTCCCGCAAGCACTTGTAAGCTTTTGTAAAATTTTTTTTTTTTTTTTTTTTTTTACACCCACCATCCTTCATTATGAAACATGTGCGAAAGACCTTTTATTTACAAAAACAAGGGTTCAGATTACACTCGAATTTATCAAGTGGCTTTTGGAAAGCCGGTCTCGACCCAAAGGAAAATATTGCTCAGAGATTTCTCCTTCATAACTCGTCAGACTCAACAGGAGGAAATTTGGAAAATGGAAAGTTAACAGAGCTCTCGGTTAAATTTCATTAAAGGATCAATTTTGTCTCAAATGGTTCTCCTGCAAAAAGTAAAATGTTTTTGAGAGGTTAATAGCATAAAGCTATGAAAACGGGCATTGCGCAATTAAAATCTTTTGGTATCGGAATAAGAGTTTGGAAACCTTTGAGAACATCGGCTTTCTATTAATTTTCATTGATAATGCATGGGATGTTTTATACACCCATCTGTTCTGTACATCATGAATAATAGCTTCCTCTTCACTAACAGATAGACGTTTATGATGACCTTCACCGCCACCCGTTAGCGTTAATACATATTGTTTTCCCAATAACTCCCACATTATGATCTAAATTATAATCTGCGCTTACCTTGCCTTTGGAGCAAACCCTCAGATTACATCACCTGCTTACTCTGGAAGATGTTGAAGTGCCATGAGAGTCTGTGCTGTGAGAGAGAGACCCACACGGTCATCGAAACATTGATAGTAATTAGAGTGGGAATTTGCTTTTCGCAATGACAGCCACTCAGCCTCTGAACGTCTGTTTCCTTTCCCAGGCTGCTGTGTGCACTTCCCTTCAGTTCTCAGGCATGTGATCCATGATCCGATGTGTCCCATGAGATAAGGACAAGCTCACGGCACGATGAAAATAAACTTTCTAAAAATCTCAGTATGATTTTTTTTGGACAGTTTTTATTAAAATCTCCATGCAATGGTTTTTCAGTATGTATGATCTATGACCTCTATATATATAATAAACATACATATATGCAAGTAATAAACTTGTATTGGAGTATAAATAAACTATAGACATGAACTTCTTTAAAGTTAATGTCAAACAGCATTTTGGCCAGTTATTGAAACACTGCTTAAAAAAAAAAATTGTAATAATAATAACAACGAATTTCTTAAATATTAAATTAAATATTATTAATTAAATAAAACAATTGTTTTTATGATATAAGTGTATTAAATATTATAAAAAAACATTATTATAAAATAAAATAATTCATCTAAAATTAAATATAATATTTTTGTATTTAAACCCTGAAGCTATAAGTGGATACACCACTTCAGTATGAAGTTAGTATTAAAGTGTTTTTGAAAGCAAACACACTGGTTAAGCTATGCATAACAACAACAACGACAAAAATGAATAATAATGATAAAATAAATAGGAAGGCAAAGAAAATATTGTCATAGAGTACACTTTAGGATACTGAATGATTTTTAATGGATGAACCGCTTTAAACTGGATTTAAAATATTTTATTTCCACTAGGTGATGTTATCACAAGTGAAACAGGATATTTACAGTATGGCACTTGATTTTATCTACTCATATTTAGGGCCTGGGACACAATTATTATCGCAAAAGACTTTTTAATAACATGTATTACTAAACGCATTGTTGTTCAAACTAAGACCAGGAAAGCAATTTGTAAAATGAAAGAATATCCATTTCGACTTCATGCTGCGTGTCATGCACATGTACTCCTATTTTTACCGGCCACATACAAATGTCATGATGTAAGATCTTTATGAATAATCGTGCAGATGTTTAACTCAAATTTATGTGTGCTGTCTGGTGCATGTTAGTCTTCATAATCCTAGAGATGAAGATAAAATGGTGCCAGGCACCAAAAAAATGAACGAAAAAAAAGAGAGAGATCATAACAGCACATTTCCCATCCATGCCATTTCATAGCATATTAGCATTTCATAAATCAGTTCCTGCAGGGCAGACCTTTCCGTGACCTCTAAAAGGAAAGTGGAGATCTATTTGTGTGTGCGCTTGTGGAGGGGAAACATTTGTAAACATGAATTAGGTATGCAAGTGAAACTGCAGAGGAAAAAGGAAAGCTGAATCAGCCGGGCTAGTGCCTTGAACCTTTTCCATTAAATCATTTCCCCGAATTCTAACCATAAAACATGACGGCTGTCTGAAGTCCAGCCAAAAAGCATTAATAACTCCTGTGTTTTGTTTGAGTTTTAATGCTTCTCCAAAGTCAAGGTTTGAGTTTGTACAACAGAACGAGAGTGGAGTTTGGCACTCTGTTGCATTTAATAAACAAAATAAATTGCACATATTTTCAAAGAAAGCCGAATTTAATAATTCGAGGAGCTCGTTTTACATGCTAGGTTACAAAAATCTAACCTAATCGTTCATACATTTGTCTTTTGTCCTGATCGGTGAGTTTCACACCAATGTGGTTACCAAAAATACAGTTGAATGTTTGAACAGTTTCAAACAAAAAAGGTATAAAGTTCAATATCAATTATATATATATATCTCGTCTCTCAAACTGTTTGGATGAATTAATTTAAAGCTGATATAAAATGGCATTTTATGGCAAAATATAAGTTTTAAAGCATTGCAATAAAATACTAAAAAGTCTTTGTACAGATGTTTTTATATCCATCAGGTATTGTTCGTGTCAGTTTCAGTGCAAACCTAATACTTTTCACTCAAACTTTTCGCTTTCACTTGTTATGCACATACAATAATTTGCCATGAAAAATGGTTTGAATGTAAAACTAAAGCATTTCAGTATTGGTCTCAGACTTTTGGACCACACTGTACATGAATGCACGGCCCTCAGGAACCCTAGATCAATGTTAACACCATCAGCAGATTTCCCACATACTGCTATGTCAACATTGGAAACTGTACAAGGCCTCCCATTGTGCAGATTAAATGTAAGTGCCATATCCATGACTTACTTGCACTATTGAAACATAAAGGCTGCCGGAGTCTGAAATATGTCATGATAGGACTTTATTATATATTTGAAATGACATCATTTAGGGCACGTCACTGTCAGATTTTTGACTTGTGGCAAGTCTGGTCGACTTTGCAGATTAATCTGATCAAGAAATGCTGTGGTTTGTTTTGTTTTCACATGTTGTTTAAGGGCGGGCAATAATAGATGAAACTATTATCACAAGCTCAGCAATCTATGCATTAATAAATAAATAACTGCAAATGTGTACAGAATTTACGTGCTGTAGGGCTGATGCTTTTTGTAGGCCAAAGCTGGTTCCGAAGCTTTTTTTTTCAATGGGATTTTGGTTAAATGACAAAAATAAGGTCTGTGGTTACATTGCAACATTGAATACAGTGCCTTACAAAAGTATTCATACCCCTTTCACATCTTTAAAGTCTCAAGTCTTTTTAGTTTGATGCAAAAAGCTTTGCTCATCAGCAATTTGGCAGTTATCTGCCACTCCTTTCCTCACCTCTTCACCTCTCAAGCTCTGTCAGGTTGGATGGTGGCAGATGCACATGTTCAGATTTCTCCAGAAATATTTAATTAAGTTCAATCGCAGGATGTGGCTGGGTCACTCATGACGTTCACAGAGTTGTCTATAAGCCGCTCCTGCTGTGTGCTTAGAGTCATTGTCCTGTTTCATTGTCCTGCCCAGAGTTTCTGATTGCTCTAGACTGGGTTTCCTTAAAGTCTATCTCTACATTTTGCTGCACTGAGTGTTTCTTCTACTCTGATGTGTTGCTCAGTCTCTGCCACTGAAAAACGGCCCCACAGCATGAGGCTGCTATCAACACAATTTCCTTTTGTAATGTTTCTCTGCAGGTGATGAGCAGAGCTGTCCAGAGAGAAGGGTATGAATACTTATGCAATGGAATCGTTTTAGTTTTTATTTTAAATAAATTAGCAAAGATGTTGCTGCACAGTTATGGTGTGTGGAGTGTAGATTGATGTGGAAAGGAAAAAAGTAATATATAAGTAGAAGAAGTATAAATATTTTCACAAGGCACTGTATATAAAATAAACCCATTATGATTTTTTAAAGCTTTTACTTGTCTTGAAAAATGGTTGCTAACAAGCAGCTAAATGAGACTACAGGGATTGTTGGGACACTGCAAAGTGAACAGAAAAACAACCACTTTTTCAACTTTGTTGTGTTTATACTCGAGGTTGTTCAACCTTTTTAAATCAAGCTTTCAAGGTAATGATTTTTAAATAAAGACTAAAGAGTTGTTGGCAGCATAAAGCCATGTGACCATTGTGTTTACTAATTTCTAGCCTATATTTAGCTTTTGCTTGTTGAGATTTGCATATGTTTCAGAATTCATAAAAGATGTTCACTTATGAAGATTATCAAATGTACACAAAATTAGAATCATAAACCTTTGTTAGTCACAGGGTTTCTCTTCTGCAATAATCCAAATGTTCTTGGAAAAATCTTATTGTTTAAAAAAAATCTTATTCGGCCTGCAAAAATATATCACTGCAGCACTTAATATGTGATCCATTATTTTCATAATTTCACGCAAATCTAGTGATTATTTCACTTCAGCAAGCATCAGTCTGATGCCGTTTTGCATTTGTATGAAACAAACTCCCAAACGTTGTGTTGCTGTCGAGGAATCTAACTGGAGCTCATCATTTTCTTGGTTTCCAGTTTTCACTTCCAGCACACATCAGGCAGTCAGCAATGTGAGCATGTCGTCTGAGACCGAGACGTAACACATTTTAGAGACAAACTAATGAGACCTCAACATGAAAGGCTCATAATGACTTAGGACATTTTTAGGGAGTGATGCGTAACACTTTAAGCCATTTCCTTATTAGTTTGTTTAATTATCCCTCCTTGAAGTTAAAGGTTTTCGAAGAAGTAATGATCTCACTGAAAGACTATATTCTGGTAGCTTGACAACTCAGTAAAAACATTGTAAACAATCGTCTTTGCTTAATCCAGAATTGACTCACTTGAGTTGTTGAGGCACTGGAACATATTCTGGATTCTCCAGGGTTAACATTTCTGCCAAACTGCTGTTGTGATGTGCAACCAACTCTGCTGTGGTGGAACCGGGTCCGATTCTGGTCCAGGGTGACTATGTTTGCCCCCTCGTTCTGTGCTTTCCTTGGAGCGCAGAACAGAGCGGGGTCTTATTGTTTCTTTTAATTTTAAACAGCAATTAAAGTGGAACTGGAAAACATTGCTCACCTCTTTCATCTCATCAATCCAAGTTCTTGTCCTGGGTGTTAGCAAGTCCAGATGATCCTTTTCTCTGTTCTATTCAATTACAGTCCAGCGTGAGCAATGGAAACATTCTCCAGCTCCACTGTTAAATTCGCCCGATGAGACAACCGCTTGAAAGATGGACACCTATAAATGCTGTGAAAATACCTTTCAGCGCCATTCTGGATTTTCACACAGCGTAAAATGATTTACCTAATGCACATCCATCTGGAGTTGCTAGGCAACATACACATGTTACAATCACAAGCCATTTGCGATGGAAAAAATTTCCAGGAGTGGTTATGTGAAAACATTTCCATTTTAGAGAGATGCAAGCTTAATCCTGTTAGCCTCTGAACAAACACACAAACTGAATCTGTATTAGAACCGTGTTGCAGGTCTCAACAATAAGGGTTTTTTTATTTGCTGGCTCAGGTGGTCCAGTAGTTTCACTTTTACTTGCCCTGCCAACATTTTCACTGGCCTTAAGGCAAAAAATTTAACATTTTTCTACCAAGAGTCAAGTTAAGTATACTTTCTATTAAACACATTGTAAAATATGTCAACCTTCTTCAGGTTTAATTGCTGCATTAAAGTTTTAAGTTATTACTTCGTGTTAAGTACATTACCTCTTCACGTGAATGCTTTAAATTTTTATTTTAACCAGCCCTGTTGAAAAAAAAAAAAAACCCCAGCATGGCTGCTGGTTTACGCTAGTACTTAGCTGGTCAGGAACTAGTTGCCTAGGGCCAGCACATAATCAGCTTAAACCATCACACGACCAGTTAAGGACCAACTCAAACCAGCAGCCATTCTTCAAAACATACTTAACCAGAATATGCAGTTTTTTTTCAACAGGGACGGAGTTTCATGTGACTAATGATGCTTAAATTTTAGATTTGACATCACAGCAATAAAAAACATTGAATCGTATGGTAGACCAAGGTACTCAAATTAATAAATAACTAAACCAAAAAGCAAAAATTTATCTGCATAAAAATAAGTACGGCGTAGTTAACAGATAGTGCTTGAATGTTAAGTTTGACATAAACAAGACGCCGACCAGCTGTCTTATGTTTCTGACAACTAGAGCGACAGCCTTTTTGCTTACTCAAATGTACAGTGATGATAAGGAACTGAAAAAGCTGCCTGGTTCAAGAGTCATTCCTCCCTTCCAGATTTTGAACCCACCCAGATCATTAACCCATATGTCTCCTATTGAAAACACATCTACTGTACAGGAAACCAGGAAATAATCGTGCATAATAATAGGAGCCATAGACCAGCTGACTCAAGCAAAAACAAGAACCAGTTGTCTGAGTTTTAATGATGGTTTGGACAGCCTTCTGAGAGAAGGATTGTGGGAATGCATCTTATTGAATTCTACTTGTAAATGTACTGCATAGTCATGCATGCAAGGTATAAAGATAAGAAAACAGCATTTGAACGGGTGACATTTTCATGGTTTAATGTGAATAGCCCCAAATCTGATAAAATGGTGCCTCTAATGAGTGGAAAAACATTCCCGAGTCAGAAAAGTAAAGGGACAAGAGAAAGCTACAGCTATTCCAGATCAGGATGAATGCTAACCCAGAAATTGCTGTAGATTTATTACATCGTCACAGCTGTCAGAAGCAAAGAGGACTTTTAGAGCTTCTGAATACAACTACTGTTCAAACGTTTGGGGTCAGGAAGATTTTTAAAGAAATTAATCATTTTATTCAGCAAGGACACATAAAATTGATTAAAAGTGACAGTAAAGACATTTATATGGAGAATTTCTATATCAGATACATCTTGGTTGATATAATAAATGCCTCTGAGGAGCAAGCTGCCAAATATTGTCAGGTTAGTAACTCCACATTGGTTCCCAGTATAGGCAAAGTATGCAAATATAAAGATGACACTTTTGTACATATAGTTTCTATCTAAATGAGAAGACCTTGCCAGAATAAGCTGCAATGTGGATCAGACTTGATACCTAAAGTCAAAAGTCAGGCGACATTAGATGACCTTAAACCTTAAAACTTTCTAGAATCAGATCAGAACTTCCTTAATCCTCCAGGTGGCACTCAGACTCCAGTCCTACAGTGAGCCTGATAAATCTCTCTGGTTTTTGCTGCCACTCTTCCTAGAAACCCAAAGGGAAGATGTCCAGGCAGTTCTCCACACTCAATGCAATTATTTATATCTGGACACAAAGAGGAGACTGTGTATCTTGGCAAAGCTGAGGGTTCAAACCTTTCAGTTGACTGGCTGCAGTTCTCCAGTGCCAAACAAATTACTGTGTGGTGGGGGCCGGATAATTAATGAAACATGGAGAATGCAGAGAGAGAATGATGTCCGCATATCATGATCTGGGAGGAAAGTTTCAGAGGACAAATGAAGTGTAAAATTAAATCTGAAAGTTGGTTGTAGAGATCTCCCAAAATAGAATAGAAATGAGGACACCGACACTATTATTTATTGTTTCACTCATGGAATATGCTGTATATAGCCGGATGACTACTGAAGCTACGCTACGCCTAAAGAAATTCAATAAGCTAGTGCTACTTTAGGATCCGTTTAACACATTTCACGTTGTTAAAACCATATTTGGGAATTACATTGATGTTTCCCAAAATCAACACTGAAAATCTGAATAAAAGTCGTCTGGGCCTAATAATAACTAACCCGAGCTGCAGTAAAACACGACATGAAGAGCTGGCGCTAACGGTGGTGAGAAATAAAAACTGTAATGCTTATTCACCATAGATTCCACATATACACTTCCTTGTGGAAAAAGCCATGCCAGATTCTGGTGTGTTAAGAGAAAGGAAGTGCAGAGATGGTGTTGAGGGACCAACTTGTCAGACGTTACCTCACAGACCAATCCAAGGTGGCTCAAACTTCATCCTTCGCTAAGTTGTACAACCTCCGCTTGAAATCCCAGAATTTACCCATGGGTCAAATGCAGGAAGCTTGTTAACAGTGGAAAAGTGTAAAAGGCATTTTTTCCTGATGCTCTCTAGCATGAAACAGGTGTCCCTTCACCTGAATGCCAGCTTGCTCAACCCTTAGCTGTCTTCCAGGATCTCTTTGCCTAATGTTTGGATGAGGAAATTTCTAATTACGGAAAACTTCACTTAAAACGAAAAAGAGACTGTTTCCCACACACACAGATTTATTTTTAGTGAGAATAAATGTCATATTTTGTGTGGCACAAGAACACCGACTCTGAGGATGTTTATACATAGACCAGGCTCGTTGGCTGTGCAGCGGGAACTCTGTGATATTCCTGTTGGTGACCTTGGAAAGACATTGTGTAATACGACAGCTGCTCAGGTTCATGCCATTTATTTGTTTTTCCAAAATAAGAGACCCCTCCCTACATTTACATATCTCCATCTTCTCCTAAAGTCATTTTTAGTCCCAAGAATGAAAATTAGCTCATTACTTATTTATTCTCATGTCATTTTTATTTTCCAAAGAGAACACGTCTTTTCCATACAAACTACAAAAGGAACAAAACAGTCGTAGCCAATACAACTTGCGCACCATGCACTGAGGTTATGCAGCAGTTTTGTATGAGTATGAGGGAACTGAAGTACCTAGGGATTACTGCCTAGGGAGTGTAACAGGTCATCAGGAAAATTTTATTGCTTATTAAATGGATGTTGAGATCTGGCTATTGCACTCAGAAGTGGAGGCAGGAAGGTCCACACTATAAAAAAAAGGTTGAGTTAACTTAAAATTTTAAGGCAACGGCTTTATTTTTGAGTTTTCTCAACTTAGAAACACAAGTTGAGAAAACTCAAAAAATTGCTGAAGCTGATACATTTGAGAGACATCGACGCACAATTGTTTAAGTTCTAGAAGAACTTCCACGCCATGTTCACTTTCAGTTATCCACGGATGGTGCATCAGGAAAATATATACAGCTTTTGGAATGACACAAGTGGGAAAACAATATGATTAAGGAAGAATATATAAATATAAAATCTAAAAAATTTATAAATACAAATAAATCAGTTTCATGAACTGGCTAATAGTTTGAAAGTACAACTAGTCCAAAATAATTGGCAAAATCAATCAGCTAATCTTTTCAGTCAAAAAGCAAACTAAAAACTCAACATTACATCTGAAAAATGGTTTGTTAAGCAAATTTGACTGCATGTGTTCTTTTCCTGATGATATACGGTGATTTGTATATTCAGGGCTAATCGAGATTTCAGCCTAAAGTCTCCAAAGTCTCTTTCATAAGCCACAGGCCGCACAGGCATGAATAAGCCATAGAATCATAGACAATCCATTAAACAAAGAATCCTTATGCCTGACAGCTTGTTACTACAGGCTAGAGTTACTCAGTCAGCGGCTGTTTCTGTGCTCATAAATCAACAGTGATCAACAACATTCAGTCTCTACAGCAACCATGAGAGGCAGACACATGGGGTAACAGAAGCCTGTTTAACAGCACAGCTCTTGATCCTTATACAGAGAGATACGTGATTTGGGAACAAAAAGAAGAAATAAACTAAATAATAAATTAGCTACAGCTGTTATCGTCAAGCACAGGCTTTTCTGCCAAGTCCAGGAAAAAAACAGTAGCGACAGCCAAAACAAATGAACAAGTGCACACATCAGTAAAAGAGCTTAAATATTATTAAGAATTAATTAGTGGTGCATGCTAATGCAAGCATCGCTGTTACTATTGCCCAGGGTTAGGTTCAAACTAGTTTTGAATAAACTATAGTCTATATATTAAACTTCTGTGCATGACGTTCTAACAGTAGCTATGTTTAAATGCACTCAGTTTATTAATGGCTCAATCTGATTAAAAGCCTTCATGTGAACATTTCAATCCATCCCACTGGGATATAACCAAATAAAATTTTGATCAGATCGAAAGCATGGGTGTAGGCCTCGAAAAATTAAACTGAAAGGAAAAATAAATCAATTAAACAAATGGCTGAAACTGAAAATCTTCTGAAGTAGAAAATATATCGCTGTGACGCACATATTTACATAGATATGTAGCATCTTACAAAATGCTTACACATCTTAAGAAATTTGGCGCATGAAAACATACCTGGTGTTTGGACAACTGACGTGAATGAGGCCTATATCTTAAATCGTATGGATTATTGAGGAAATATATCCTCTTTAGAAAACATTAAATCCGACGTATCTATATTTCTACAGAGAACAAACAAGTGGACTAAACTAAATTTAAATCCCCCCAACACACAAAAAATTACTGTTATTGTTATTACTGTAAAATCATCATGAATCAATATAGCATGTAACAAGAATATTTGTCATTCCTTAATGCGTTTTAAGTTTGAACCTCCTTCAAGAAAGTAAAAAATAAACACTTTTCTGAAAAGATACTGCTTTTTTACCCAAGTAAAGTTTGAGTAGTCTTCAAAGAAAATTTGCGCAACCAAAAAAGGTCGCTATAGTGGTTTGCATAGAATCTGTATAAAAAAAGTATTTATCGATTTACTACAGACACAGTTATCAAAAATAAATCACAAAATCTTTATATTTAGCATACTTGACATTAGCGGACAGTGCTAGAAGCCTTAAAATACAATTTTGATTGTCCGTGCAAACTGATAGAAAACCGCAACCAGTCTGTAATTCGCAAATTTGATGTATTACAGACTCAGATATAAGAGAAAAACACAAAATGTCATTATTGTTTTAAAATGTATTTAACACAGTCGATATAAGAGAACCGCCCTAGAAGCTCGAACACAATGTGGGTTGTTCCCGCCGAAAATCGCTCCCGGTCGGCTCCTGTAATTCGCGAACTGATTTTGTTGTTAAAAAAAACGCAGGAGGCAATTTATTTATTTGTTTATTTATTTTTTGAGGCTGCATCTGTTACTAGCCAACAGTAATTTCAACTTAGGAAACATTAATTGTCGTCACCACAACAAACATCTCCCCCAAAGCAAGCAGCGGGTCTCTCGCAGATGAAACAGCGAAGACTTGTTTATCTGTATTTGACTTTGACTGGCTTTTGACGTGATGTCATTTCGGAGTAACATGACAGCAAATAGGACCCAGCAGAGCTCTCCGACGAACCTCACCTGTCCCCAAACGCACTTTTACTTTTCCACCTGAAGTCGCCTGCAGAATCCCGACATCTGTCAGACTTAAAGATAACGGCATGTTTCCCGCATTGCTCTGCAGTTTGCTGCTCCTGCACGGCTCGCTCGGGAGATCGTGTTCCGCTGCCCGAGCTGCACCGCGGGCGCCAAGCGGCGTGTCCCAAGCTCACCACCTCTTGCGAGATTGTCGGGGAACCGGGTTGCGGTTGCTGTCCGGTTTGCGCCCGTCAGAAGGGCGAGCTGTGCGGCGTCTACACGCCGAGATGCGGGAGCGGTTTGAGGTGTTACCCGAGCGCGAATTCAGAGTTACCGCTGGAGCAGCTGATACAGGGACTGGGACGATGCGAGAACAAAGTGGACCTGGAGCCCACCATGACCAACCAGGAGTCAGGACACAGTGGTGAGTCTCAAGACTTGTTTGTGAACGTGAATTGATGCACAGCCGCTGCCAAAACCTACGCATATAGCACGGAGGATGTTGCACTTTGATGTCTCCTCAGTGTTGATTTCTCCTTGACTTGGGAAAATCAGCACTGAGTCAAATATCAGTGCAGGGTCTTTGTTCTGGCACCCTTTACTCCACCATCTTGTTTGATTGTTTATACAGCCCCTTTGTTAGATCACCAACTTCTGGCTGAACTGCTTCTGGTGCATCAGATCAAACCTGCATGTTTTTGTTTACATCAGGATTCTCATAGTAATGGAAAATCTGGGAATGCCAGTAAGTGTCAAAAATGATATTTCTTTGGGAAGGTTGTGGGAATTAATGCAATATTTAAAAGGCATGGTCATTTTAGAGGTAATATAATGCATAGTTAATTATCGTCTATTTTTATTAATATGGATTTATTGATATGTATTATGTTTACATAAAATAAAGTGTAATATAAGTAATAAATTAATATATTTATAAGTAAATATGATCATTAAGAAATTGTTAATATAAATGATAAAACTGACTAAATAATAAAATGTTTATTTTTATTAAATTGCATGTTTAATATGAATAAGCGTACAGGCTTATCCATGAACAACATAAGACATTAAAAAAATACAATTTATGTCAACATAACCTATGTTATACTCAAACAGCACACATAACAGATTTTAAAATAATTGTATTAATAATCATAAAATATAAATATAATAATAATAAAATCATTTACTCAATATCTAGTTAGTGGAAAACCAAAATATCTACATAACGGTGTGTTCAGTGTTAGCAAAAGTTAAACTTTGAGTTGCTGGACACACCCACATCCTGTCCTCAGCGGTCACTGAGTTCAGGTCGTTTCATCAAGTCGCTGCTGCTGATGGGAACGGGGCTTTATCCAGTACTACATGACTGGAAAAGTCATGGAAATTTCTGTAATCGTTGCTGGTCCAAATTCATCAAGTTACGTTAAGCTTATCTGGTCTGGTCACAGGCACTCAAAAAACACTAGAAAAACTTGTTGTCATTCCGTGTAAACACTGCTATATTTACATAAATTGGATGGATTAAGCACCGTATAAAGTGTGATTTTATTATTACAGTCCTTGGGTTTCGATACAAGGCAGATTGAATCATGAGGTCATCATCTTTTGTCGATTATGGCAGTCAATATGTGTGGCAATGAAACCAACACTTTAGGGTGCAGTAAGATGATCAGTGTTGAAATTTAGTTGACCGTGGGATCATTGATCCCCTCAGTAAGCAAACAGGTTTATCACCTGTTAAAACTATTGACACGTGGAGTAACACTTGCCATTTTTATTTGTCTTGGTGGTCCCCGAACAACATATGCAAACGTCTTTGAAACTTTCTCAGGGGTTAGTTCTTTCTGAATAGAGAAATAAGTGCAATGCTGCCCCGTTGCCTTGATAATACCGTTTGTGTAATCCCGTGTGGGTGTCACCGGAGGCCTTGTCTTTTGCTCTAAAGGCCAGGATGAACAGTTCCAACCTTTTGCCATGCAACTAAAATATGTGACCTAGATTTCTAATAAAATAAAGAATTTTCAAATTGCTGACAACTGAATGGTGCCAAATGCCTCTGCTTTGAAACAAATTGGCAGCCGTTATCCTGTTGTGCTGTTGAATTTTCCAAGAAATCAAGGGTGAAAGGCTAATGTCGCCTGGCACAAATTGGACTTTTGCACACTGAACTTTGAGGCCCGTCCAGGCACCCTTGTGAATCTGCCCCGCTACGCTAACTGAGCAGCGCTTCAATGGCGTATTTTGGGATACACAGTAAACACTAGGCAACACAGTTGCCGGCACCAGCAGTTATGCTCTTTCCAAGCCTTTCTAATGCAGGTTTCTAATAAAGAGAAAATACTGCCAGCTCTAAAGATAGTTGAAGTTCAGCATTACATGTTTGGTACAGTGCTATTTTGTTTGTTCTGTTCAAAATACAAAAAAATATGCTTAATGCTTGTGTGTATACACTGTAAAAAAAAAAAAAAAGTTGAAATAACTTACGCCGCTGCCTAAAAAGTTTTAGTTGAGTGAACTTAAAATATTAAGTTACTTAATGTTAATGTCACATCTCTGGACTCTGTGTTTATGTTTTCGTTTCATGCCATGTGCTCCCTGTGCCCTGCCTTCCCCTCTGTGTTAATTATGTTATTGTCATCAGCTGTGTCTCGATCAATTACCCTGTGTATTTAAGTCCTGTGTTTTGAGTTCTGTTTGTCCGAGCGTCAAGGTCTATACCCTATGTCTTTACCCGATGTCTACACCTGTGTTTAGCCTGCCTGCCTGTTCTACCTGCCTGCCTTTTTGTACCTTTATTTTACCATTTTGAGATTAAACCCATTTACGTTTACTTTACGTCTCGTGAGCTTCGTCCCGCGAAAGCGCAACCGTGACAGAACGCTCGGACCACAAAAAAGTAAATAGCGGCGTATTTTCCCCTTATTTTTGTTTTTGTTTGTCATGTTTGCCCAGTTCAAAGACCCAAACTTCTCATCCGCCTGCTGGAGCAGGGGATTGCTCTCTCGAGGACTATACAGAACTATTCCTCGAACTGGCCAATTTGACTCCCGCTACCCGGACTGTTTCTCTCTGCTCGAACTCTATTTCCGCGGACTTCACACCTCCAGCCAAGCGCAGTAGCTGTCCGGGAGCGGTCCTCGAGAGCCTCGCCGCGTACGTCGAGTGGGTGCTGGTGTCGTGCAAATCGTCAATGATGGTTGCGCCTGAGGACAACGACACCAGCCCCACTCCAGATCCAGAGCCCAACTCATCCCTTCACCGCATGGTCGAGCCCCAGCCTGAGCCCACTGCTGACACGGGGCGGAGTCGAGCGTGACCACGGACCCATCGTCACAGAGAGCGACAGAGCCGTGGAGCGTAACAGGACCCGAGCCGGTATATCGCCAGACCAGGTGCGCGAGCCAGCAACGGAGCTCCCGCGGTGGAGACAGCCGACTGCGAGGAGAGCTGGAGTGGAGCTCCGCCACTACACATCGGCTGAGGATGAGCTGATCATCCACCTGGGGCTGCTGGATCTGCAAAGGAGCTGGATGATGTAGACTTGGACTTGGACTTAGACTGGGCACCTCCTGTATCCCGAGTTCCTGTTCCCGTTCAGCTACCCAGTAAGCCCGCTGGTTCCGCCCAGCCGTCCCGTTAGCCCGCTGGTTCCGCCCCAGCCGCCCCGTTAGCCCGCTGGTTCCGCCCAGCCGTCCGTTAGCCCGCTGGTTTCGCCCAGCCGTCCCGTTAGCTCGCTGGTTCCGCCCAGCTGTCCCGTTCCTGTGCCGGCGCGCCGCGCGCGTCTGTCCCGTTCCTGTGCCCGCGCGCGGCGTCGTTGTCCTCGTTCCTGTGCCCGCGCCACGTGCGTTCTGTCCCGTTCCTGTGCCCGCGCGCCACGTCGCGTTCTGTCCCGTTCCTGTGCCCGCGCCACGTGCGTTCTGTCCCGTTCTGTGCCCCGCCCGCGTGCGCTTCCTCCAGTGCCCGCGCCCGCGGCGCTCCCTCCAGTGCCCGGCGCCACGCGTGCGCTCCTCCAGTGCCCGCGCCACGTCGCTCCCTCCAGTGCCGCCAAGTTCTCCCACCCTCCCACCCTTGCCATACCATATCCGATGGATCCCAGCAGCCCCGCGCGCTTATCCTCAGCTCACCATCCGGAGCTCGCCACAGGTCTGCCGGTCTCCATTGCCGTCGAGGTTGAAGGATCCCTCGCCTCACCGCCCCCTGCCTCCGAGACCCAGACTCCTCCTCGGCTCGTGAGACCCGTCGGCTCCCCTGGGCTCCTAGCTCCCTCCTCTCCACGCGTGGTCCGCCAGTCCACCAGCTCCACCAGGCTCCATCGTCCCTCCGGCTCCCGCCTTGGTCTGTCGTCGACCATCCGTCGCCTCGGGATTCCTCTCTCCGGCTTTGCCTCGTCCCTCCATCCCACCGGCTCTGTCAGGCTCCTCCCTTTCCTCCGGCTTCACCTCAGTCCTCAGTCGCTCTGGCTCCGCCGCGCCCTTCCCGTCCCCGTCTCGTGTCAGTCGCCCGAAGCCTGCGGCGGCGCCTTGAACCTCCAGCGCCTCGGCGTCACCCTGGCTCTTCGGCTCTCCGTCTCTCCACCTCGGTCTCCTGCTCCACCTGCTCCGCCACCGCCCGGTCGGCCCCATGGAGTCGATGGCTGCTCCTCCTCCATGGCTCCTCCCTCCGTCGGCTCCACCTTGGACCACCATAGCTGGGCTCTGGATCTCCTCCTGCTCCGGACTCCTCCTGTCTCCTCCCTGGCTCCTCCTCCGTCTACACCTCCTTGGACCCTTCTGCCTTCTGCCTGCCCACTCCTGGGGATCCGTCCTCCACCAGAACCTCCTCCCAAGACCGGTATCCCCAAATCCTAGTCATTTTGGTTTTGTTTGTTTTCATTTGTTACCCCTTTAGGTGCGAGGACGCACCTTCCGGAGAGGGGGTAATGTCACATCTCTGGACTCTGTGTTTATGTTTTTCGTTTCATGCCATGTGCTCCCTGTGCCCTGCCTTCCCTCTGTGTTAATTATGTTATTGTCATCAGCTGTGTCTAAATCAATTACCCTGTGTATTTAAGTCCTGTGTTTTGAGTTCTGTTTGTCCGAGCGTCAAGGTCTATACCCTATGTCTTTACCCGATGTCTACACCTGTGTTTAGCCTGCCTGCCTGTTCTACCTGCCTGCCTTTTTGTACCTTTATTTTACCATTTTGAGATTAAACCCATTTACGTTTACTTTACGTCTCGTGAGCTTCGTCCCGCGAAAGCGCAACCGTGACAGTTAATTTAAGTGACAACTTGAATATTTAGTTGACTCAACTAAAACGTTTTAAGCAGCTGGGTAACAACTTTTTTTTTTAAGCTAAAACATTTTTTTTACAGTGCACAAACATGGCTGCAAATGATTTTTGGGAGTGTTTTTTTAGCGAGTATTAATGTTTTATTATTTATTTGTTACAAAAATCAGTTTTATGGCTCTCAAAGACATTGAATACAGAGGATAATGGGTGAGTTTGCTGATTTTCAACCAACTTTCCATTGTTACATTTTTGGTAGTATATGTAAATGAACAATGTGTACTCTTTCACTATTACCTGCACCCAGTCTTTTTTCTCCACAGGCTTATTTCTCCGTTTTCTCATTTTTTTGTAACTGATTGAAAAGAGAGAGAAAGTGAAGAAAAAACCCCAACCTTTTACTACATTGACAGCCAGCTTGTATTAAAACCCAATTTTGCCAATGGCAGATTACCCCTTTAAATCACACAGACTTTTAATTATACTTTTGTTTTGCTTTTAACAGCGTAGCGGTATAAATCACCATCCACCGTGATTGCATGGAAAACAGAAGCTCAGATATTCTGTATTCGTTCTCTTTAATGTTTTCTGGAAGAAATAAAATAGTAGTTGGACTTGGAAAAACGCGAAAGTGAGTAAATGATGACAAAATCATTTAACGTACAGTTTAATCAAAACTCCAGTTGGCAGAGAACTTTGGCAGTAGTGATGTGTGTGGTCAATAACATACGCATTTATCTTTCTTTCCTGTGAGAAGAATTCAAAATTAGCATCAAACGAGAAATCTTGTTTGCCAAGACCAGAGTCGACGTTCTGGTCCAGTACTTCTGTCTCTGCTTAACAGAAAATTATTGCTGATCTAATGAATGGCGAGTATGTCGTTTATTAGGGCTCATTAATGCAGTGAACTCTGAATGAATGTTGTAATTATGAAGCTCACTAGAAGGTGCTACATTCAGGACCTCTGATCCTCTTCTTTGTGCTCAGTGCGTGTCTTTGTGTTTTACTGTGTGGCCACTCTCGGCATAGCTTTAACTAAATGTTGTGGTTTGGCACCCAGGCGTTGCATCTGAAATGAAGACTCATTCCGCACTGCGGCTAGTGAATTACATTCAGTAGTTTCATCACACTGAGCGTCTCTTAATTATCTAAAACCTCGCTGTGCATGGCTTCAACCGTGAGCGTAGTGCACCACCTGTAGTTAGCACTGTTCATGTGTCAGGCAGCTGCCTTAAACATGATAGAGCATGCGATAGGACATGAGAGGAACATCTTTTGTAATGACACTTAACCAGTGTACAGATGATGGCTTACATAATGTTCCCTTGGCTTTAACTTTGGATCACTTTGAAGAAGTCTAGAAATGTTTTGTCCATATCTAGGGTTTTGAGAAGAGAATTTTGCAGCTTGTGTGAACACACGAGGACCTCTGTCATCATTATGACCTTTAGCATGGCAGTCTCCAGTCTAATGATAGTTTATTGTAAAGAACAGAGGGAAATGTCTGAGTTCACAGATCTTATTCCAACTTGTGTTCAATTACAAAAATACAGTACTTAGATGTCACACCAGATTTGAAATGCCACTGGTTATTGCATGGCATGTGTCCTGTTAAAATAGGTTTGCATGTGAAATTTCATATTTATAGGAAATGACTAATATTACTTAGAATATTGTGCAAGTTATATTGGTTAGAATAGTGAACGTCTTAAATTTTGGTCTGTTCTTCATATAATAGTCATCTTATGACTTCATAAGACTTGCAGAAGACTTACATTACTTTTTAATACTTTTTGTACTTTTGGGTCTAGACAATTTGTGTGAATAAAAAAACTAATCCAATATTGGTGCTAAGTACAAAAATCAGCTGTTGCTTAATAATTTTTATTAATATTTTGAAAAAATATATTTTATATATTATATATTTTTTTTTAAATCTTAGTTAAAGTTTTATGTGATTCTGTCATTTTTATTATTAATATTATGAATATTATTTTTTATTTAGCTTATTTAGCTTAAACCTTTACATTTAGCTGACTTTTAGCTGACTTTTTACTTCAGTTATCGAATAAGATTGTTATCATTAATTGATTTGAATCATATTTAGCAGTATCAACACTGCTCAAAATGAGCATCGATGTACATTTTTAAGTTGCTTCTGATAAAATGGCAAAACCAGGTCGTACGGTCGTCAAGTCAGATAAATCCATAATTAAATGAACATACATTAAAAATAATATGCATACAAAAATTATGAATACGCTCGTGTATCATTAGCCAGTGTCGGGTAAAAAAGATGCACCTGTAAACTTTTGCACTGATACAGAAATTCCAGCCTCCTCACCACCATCCTAAAAATATATCTCATGTTTATTCAAGCTAGCGGTTTGTATCTCATGTTTGTTTTTCAGCATCTTCCTCTTTCTCCTTGTATCGCGTGTACTGTGATTGCCCTTGGATCCCTTCGGGGTCTGATGTGCTGAGACACGCTCTCTTCAACACCTTTCCAGGGCCTGCAGTGGGGATGCCTTGGGTGGCGGCTGCTTGTCGAGACCTGTGACACCAGAGAGGCTCCTTGTAGGCGCCGTGACTTTACTTTTGCTCCGGGGCATCTGGAGTGTCATGGTGTCAAACAAGCAATTGAAGAAAAAAAAAAAAAAAAAGACAAAACGCTTGGTCCTTTCTCCCCAAGGCCATCCTAGACAACCCCCCACAGACTGGAGAGTCGATGAAGTAGCGTCAGCAAAATACACAGTCTGACACATCCAGCCATCTTTCACTATGTGCTATAATGCTGGCTGCCTGCCCGCCCGACTAATAGACATGAAAATGTCAATATTGACTGCAACAGATATATTCACTATGAAATGACTGCAAAGAATACAAGTCTAGCAGCAGCGAGGCTGTGTTAATACCTCTCGGCACACAGCTACATTCCTGTCAGCAGGCCTATTTTGTTATGACTGACAAGTATTACAATTTGTAACATGCTGCCATCTTAGCTGTCATACTGATTTCAGCTCAGCTTATAATCTTTTTTGGGATTTTATAACTGAGAAACCTTTATACCGGTATTCTACAGAATTAGTGCAATCTACTGTCCCACAGTCAACATTTAAAAGCATTTAAATTTTTAAATCTTATATGCTTACTTATATGCTTACTTTTATTCGCATAGAAACCACAAAAATATTTAAAGCATTTAATCTTAACATAAAACCATAATTTAGTCTACATCCAACTTGGAAGGTTACTGTCCTAAACCCTAACACCTAAATTTCAATTTATGAAAATTACATTGAAATAATGTTTGCATTTTATTCCATTGTTGTTTTAAAAATAATAGAAGTGAAGTTAAAAAATATATATATTTAATATTTTCTTTGTAACTTACAAAACTTCATGTAACAAAAAAAATTGCTATTCACTTGAATATTGGTTAGGACACAGTGTAAAACTGCATTTTCAAATTATTAGAGCTAATCTAACATGTTGGTTTGAAGATTGTTTTATCTTACTTTGCACTGTCAAAGCAAACATTTCTAGAGACTTTAATACAGTCTTTCTGTAAACTAATGGCAGCTGTACTTAACAAAGCTTCTTCCTGAGACCAACACTCAGCACCATGCCAAGTGTGTTATCGGTGAGTTTTGTAAAGCTTGTTGCTCAAACGCTTGTCAAAAGCTGAAGCTCAGGCAGTCTTTGACACTCAGGAGGCTGTAGTTGCTATGGTGCCAAATGGAGATCAACAGTACTTCACAAAATGAATCCAAGGCATTTCCTGAAGAAAACTTTGACTTCAAGCTGTTTCCTCAAAGGCTCAAATCTTAACACTAAAACTAGGTCACTATTATTTGTCAAATTATAACTGATTATCAAACTGCTTGCTGTTGAGGAATACTACATCCTTAAAGGAACAGGTCACCCAAAAATGCTCTTCAAAAACATTTACTTTCCTATTCAACAGAAGAATAAAATAAATGCAAGAAGGTGAGTAAATTGTGACAGAATTGTAATTTTTTTGGGGGGGTGATTCATATTGACAAATATTAAATTCACATATGCATTAGTGAAAGAGAAAGTTTTGTTTAAATTTGCGCTATTGCTTGAACTTGAGTTTTAGTGGATATCTATACAGCAATTTCAGTTTGATGTTTATTGGCACACTGTAATAAGCAACCCAGTTATTGAAGCGTTTTAGAAAACCGTTATGACTTTCTGCAGCAGTCCTTCATTTAATGACATCTCATACTTTTGTTTTAGTTGAAATCCGTGTTTAGCATATAGAACTTATCAGCAGAAGCACAGACTCGAGAACTGATTCTCATTCGTCTGCAGAGAACATTTTCTTTGTGCACAGTGGCTGCTGAATCATTGAGGCTCCCTCAGCAGGCCTCTGATTTATGACTGTACAACATCGCTGTTTAGTCTTTGCATATGCAATTACAGAAAAGATAAAAGAGAGAGAGGGAGAGTAGAAGAGAAAGACAGAGAAAAGTGCTGGCACGATCCATACGTGTATTGAGAAGAGGCTCACGGCGGGTAGTTTAGGTTGAATGAAATCTTAAAGCGCTTTTTCATCAAATGGGGAGAAAAAATGGGGAACTGCTCCCAGAGGATAGTGACAAATTACTTCTCAGAACGATTTTCTTAAGTGGAATCAGAGAGTGCGAAATACTAAGACACTAAACAGATGTTTTAATGATGCAGAGGACACACAGAGGACACCAGTGGAAGTTCCTGTAGGACTGAATAGTAGAAGAAGTGGTTTGGATTGTCTTTTATACTTGTGGTTAATAGGGAAAGATGGCAGCTAGTTCTTGCAGCTGTTTTCACACTTTGTTTGGTTTAAATCAGTTCTCTTCAAGTGTTATTTTAGTATTTTGTTATATACCACTATTGTTTTTAAGATTTTAGGTTTTAACAAAAATGTAACAACAGAATATTTAATAGTTTTAGTTTTACCAATAACAGTAATATGTTTTGTGTTAATCACGCATTTTTGTACATTCATTCTGTTGTAAATGTACCTTTAATTAATGCTTTAACCCCAGTTTCACAGACAAGGCTTAAGCCTAGTCTTAGACTTAATGTAAAGCTGTTTCAACTGAAAAAACTTACACTGACTGATCCTAAAACATGTCAGCTTCGGCTAAAGTCACCATGATTTTGCTAAGTAAGACATGATCCTGGATCACCATTTTTAATTGATCCTGGATTAACATTACTGCCCAAAAATATAGACTTATCCCTGATCATAAGCCTAAAACAGATATTTCTTGAAAAATTACCCCTCAAATCTGATTGGTTGATTGGGATGTTGTTCCAGGATCAAAAAGATGGTGATATATTTCGTGAACTCATGCTCACTCTTAGGCAACGTCTCAGAAACAAAAGTAAGATTTGGACAAATCCTAAAGATTGGTTTCTATAGGTGCTTTTTTAGGAAAAAACTCAGAAGTGGCAACACTGTCAGCTTCTCCATCCATTTTTCCAATTATGGGTTAGGCCATGGGTCAATCTGAAAATGCATGCTGCGTTAATTATGCATTAAAATTAGTGCCATTAAAATTAATTTGCGCTAAAGTGTTACTAACACATTAATTTTGACAGCCCTAATATTTATAGATTTTTATCTTAAGCTTAATTTTCATAGTCATTCAAGAATCACAGAGAGCTGTTTATGCAGGGTTGGTTATGTGAGGACCAGCTTTGGCACAACTTTACGTCTATTTCATTTACTAAACTATATTGCAAGTGTATTGTACGATGTGCCAGGCAAAGTGAAAGCCGTATCAAATTTGAGCTCCAAAAACCTCTTCTACATGCCCAAGGGAAACCATTCTGCACCGACCAAAACCAACAGTTAGCTTTAGCAAAACCCTCACACACCTGGTCCTGTTTTGCCGGACATTGGCATAGCTTTCCTGTGAGTCGTGTAGTTCCACAAAAGAAAGGAAATTAAATTACATTCTACACTGTTATTTCATGCCGCCGTGGTACAGCGAGTTCTTGAAGTTACAACCTTCACAAAAGGCCACATGGTTATGTAAGGAAAAAGAGTGCCAGATACAAGCCGGCTTTTCGGGCATAACAGCTGCTTATGCGTTACATTTTCATATTTCATTCTGCTCGCTGCAGCCTGTTTTGAAACACAACATGGCAGCCCAGCTCCCTCTTCTTAGCCATGTGGGTTGAAAAAGCATTTTCTGTAAATGTTTAACCGGATGTGTAAACTGTAGACAGGTTTCAATCAATTTCAGTGTCTTTGGGTTGTTTTCCCAGCATGCAGCAGGTCTCAGTTCATCCACAAATTGACCAGAGCTTACTGGTTACAAGAGCTTCATGTTGCATGTCGCTGAGTGCATGTTTGTATATATCAGTAGATTGTGTACTGTAAACCAATACGACCGGTTATAATCCTGCTGTCAGACCTCAGCATTTTGATAAATCCTGGAGAGAGCCTGCAGTTTCAGCTCATTAGAGAAGTATGCATAGATTAAACCAAATCAGCAGTGATGGAGAAGATTTAAAGTGTTTGGTTATGGGTGGTAGCATGCAACCAGAGCAGAACTGACCTTGAGATATTTTGTTTTTCGGTTTACAGTTACTGTGATTAAACGTGCTGTAATTTAACAGTTTTAAATGTTTTCAATTATTAATTCTTATTTATTTTATGTTTTTCAAGTCACACCAATTCTGTTTGTTTTAAAAATAGTATGCCTAAAAATAGTATATATTTTAGTTTTGCTGCTTTTTAATGTGTGAATAGCATCTAACTGTATATCATATAGAGATTCTTGCTAGTTTGTGGGTGAAAAATATAAGTTGGTTATGCTCTGCTAGATGAGACTTTTACTTATGTAAAGGTTATTCAATCTGATGTTTTTGCTCATTCCAATCATGCTCAACGTTCAAGGCTTACAATCAGTGTTTTGTGCTTGCATCATTCATCTATCATTAAATCTGGTTTTAGGCATTACTCATGGGTAAGGTTAGGTTCAAGTGTAGAGATATTTTAAATATAGAGTCAACAAATTATTTTGATCCAGGAACATGATGAACTGGATGTGCTCATTTTCACATTCCATAATAAATAAAACGAAAGTCATTCGTCAGAAAATTAAGTGGTAATTTTACATTTGAACCATTTTCCCCACTGAGCTTGCTGCAATTCATTATAGGATTGTATTTTTATTTTCGATTTTATGTTATATGTAATGCTGTCTTAATGTAAATTTTCTCATTTGAACAAGTTTTGTGCCAAAAGTATGTATGTCTTTCTCTCTACATTGACAGCTCACTAGGTTTTGGAACAGAGTCAGTATGTAACTTAACAAGTGGCACTTGACTTTTCAACAGCGTGTCATGCTTCCTTGGGAGAAGCGAGAGAAAAAACGGCCAAGGCCCTGAAAAGAGTTCCTGTCCACTCCCCAACCGCACAGCCCACACACTAAGTCTTTGGAAAGAGAGAGGAACTGTGAGTGGGAAGTGTTGCTGGTGTAGTCCCAGGGATGAGAGTGTGGAACAGGGATGCTTCCGAGGATACGTAATGGCAGGTGTCTGCTGAAGCACGCCCGCCAATAATTTCTTCAATGAGGCAAACTCTGGCAAAGTCGCCCGCTATTTCAGACACTATTCTTAGGTCTGTTCCTGACAATTGGGCTCGAAACTTTAGTATTTTGTGCTGGACAATGCTCAGAGAGATCTTCCCCCTTCAGATCTCTAGGCTCCCGTACTCACCCTGCGCTGACTTCATTCGAGCGGCTCTGCGCTTGTGGCCAAAGGGTTCTGCTTTTTAATGTCGATGGGCCAGACAAAGAGCAGATCTGAATGTAGGCAAGAGTTTCAAAGAGGCCAGCTCTGCGCAAGTGACGTTACCATAAAGGGACACATGTTTAATTTGCCCCATACAAAGTCCAAAAGTACATATTTGCTGTTACAGTACATTTGGGATCAAATACATAGAGGTTTTTTTCAGCGGTCTCTGTGCTTTGATGCTGCCCTCGAATTTCAGAGTCAGAAGTGTTATTGTCAGAGGACTTTAGAAAGAGTCTTTGTTATTCGGTCCCTTTTCAAGCATAATGCAATGAAATGTTGCAACCCAGGCTCATTGAAATATGTACCTCCATATACATTTCTGCAGTAGCGTTATTAAGTACCTTAATGTCACGTTTTCGCGAAGTTTCAAAATTAAACATTCAGTAAATGAGGCTAAAATGTGAGTTCAATAAGTGACCTGAGCGCATATTTGTTATATTGCTATAGGCACGTATTACTGTACTTGTGTTATGTTGCTTCAGGTATGTATTGCAGTGGTTCATATTTTAAATATTCAAGGAGTGTCACTAAAAGTCAATTCTCTATCGTGTTGGAAATACACTCTACACCAAACCCAACCTTAAACCTACTTGTGAACAATTGTAAAAGTGATATTAAAACACATCTGTTGATGCAGCTGTGCTATATTAATTTCCTTAAAGTGTACTAAAGCTGTTTTGTTGAATCATAGATTAACAAGGTTCAAACCAGAGATCTTCATCACTGTGCAACGGCGTATTGCGTGAGCTACAGAGCAAGAAAACTCATGCATATGAAGCTGATATGTGATGCTAATGTTCGAATTTATCAGTTTTCTAATGTCACAGCTTGTTCGAATCAGTTCGAATTTACAATGTGATATTTCTCAAGTAGTTATGCAAAGAATAGGCTTTAATAATCAAAACCATGGACCTGCAAATCACATTTTGTGTAAAAGCAATAAAAGTTGCGTGATTTTTACTGCTTCTAGTGTTTAACTGGTAACTGACGCAAAACGTTTTGCAAAAATGTAGGTGGGTAGAGGAACATATTTCTTATGAGCCTAGTCTGAAAGTTTTGCCTCTGTTTGAAACCTGCAACTGCATATATTTGCTGAGTTATTTTTTACCATATCTCATGCACTGGCATGGCTCCAGCACGTATTAATCTAATATTTTGAGGAATATGTGTCATTTTCACTGTATTTTGGAATCACAGATTTCTTGTAAGGAAGACAGAAATGTGATTTTCACTGGATAATGTCATCTGAATGACGCTTTTGTTCTGACCAGCTGAGAAAAAAGGCCTTGCTACAGTGGTGATTATATCTAATTGATTAACTCATATCAAACTGTGCAAATACGTATTGCAGCACTGGGTGACTATGTGTATGTAGTGTGTATTAGCGTTTCTGTACAGTCTAATCTCTAATTGTCTAATTCAAATTTTATATAAAAATAAAAAAAAAACTCTTTTACGACAAATTACCATAAAAATTATAAATTGAATTATTTCAGCTGCTGTGAGAAAAGGCTATAAACAAACCACACATAGCCTACTAGTCAGGACAACTTTATGTTTATAGATGTGGCGTAATTATGCTGCGTTAGACAATGAAATTCCTACCAGCACCAATCGAATCATAAATGAACATATATAATCTTTTCTTTTAAATAGGGATAAAAGTCTCTTTTTTGTTATCGGTAGTTCACTTGTTATTTGCCAGGCACGTTTTGACTTAAAAGGCACATATCTCCTCACAGGCCTCTATGACTATCTGAATCAAGTGCTGTCATTAATCCCAGCCTTTAACTTTCTCTCTGCCTTGCTTTGATGTGCTGCCAGAACACTGATCCTGGGTTTGCTTTCATTGACAAAAAATATAGCTCGCGGTCTTTGAGAACAATAATCCAAATTTCTATAAATATGTCAATTTGTTATGCAACATCTAAACTAACAGGGTTGTTCCAGCATTCACAATTTAATTGACAATAGCTTTTAAGAAGAAATTTATTTTTGAATTTGTATTAAACTGAATTTAGAATTTTTTTAGAAAAAAATTTAAATAGATTTATTTATTTACATTTTATTGACTACGTTTATGGGCCATGGTGGAAGAATATGTAGTAGCTTACAGAACATTTATTTATTTATTACATATTCTTAAGTATATTTTAAATTGTGCAGTTAAGTATGATTTACATATAACCTTTTATTAAAGTTATTAAAGTTAATGAGACATAGTGAAATGTTTATATATTAATATATGTTATTTCATGTTATGTTTTGTTTTTGTCGTAAAGCGTGTATTGGAATTCCTGTTTGGTTATGTTGAACTTGTCATTTCAATTAATTAAATAACCCCCTTAGCATACTGTATGTCAGTTTTAGCTCATGAATTGAAAGAGCACCAATGATGCCCAAATCCTTTAACCTACCCTTCCCTTCATCAGGAGAATTAAATGGCACATGGTCCTCAGTAAAAAAGCCTGGCAAAGAAAGCAACTACCAGCACATCAAGGAAATGGCGTAAAGCAGCATCTCAGTAACAAGAGGACCAGGATGTACAGCCCCAGGATGATCCCAAAACACCTCACCCCAGACAGGTGAGTGTCCCGCTGTGAAGATTCTCAAGGCAACATATTAGACCTATAAATATAAAAACCTGTATTCACCTTGAATGTCATTGTGTTCAGTACGGCAGTGCCCTCTTCTGGTCATCAAACTAACACACCGCAAACACAACTCCATGCAGGCTCACGCAACACACACACACACACATACTCGCTATGACATAGATATTCTCTTTTCTATATCAGCTAAACATTAATTTTCCTAACACAGTCTTCTGGGGTTCAGATTTACAGTATGTCCTTTGTACAACCCTTTATATTTGATGTTGCTATAATTCTGTGGTCTGAGGTTGTTTGTCAGTGTATAATTTATTGCTTCAGTATGTTATTTTCATGATTGGAGCTGTGCAAAAACTGCTGTAAGCTGATTTTCAGGTGTTTTTCGTATTAAGCCCGTTTCTGGTCCCATTTCCACTATGTTTTCAGTCAAAAACATATGATCATTTCCTTAGTTACCTAATTAACCAACGATTTCTGGTGTCTAAAACACTGCCCGGTGATAACATACAGTTGCATTGGGATTGCCAAGGCAGAACAAACTTCTGCCATCTCTGTTGAAACAAGGAACGAGCCAGTGCTTGTCGATTTTGGCCATCACGCAAATCCACAGAGAGTTAATTAACTTTTCTTGGACTTGTACCATGCTTTACCTGGACTCTTAAATCCTTAGCCAAGTGACCACTGCAACACCCCAATCAGCATCTCTATCAGGAATCATCTGATGTTCTGAGCCAATAGACAAATTTTCTTGCTAATTTACTTCAGTTGGCAAGTCATTTTTCTTGCTTTCTTTTTTTAAGCGCAACTTGAAGTAAATGCCAGTTCTAGTGGTTTTCTTAGTAGCTCAGATTTTTGCATGGAATCTTTATAAGATCTAGACTGTTTTGCTTTACGTTGTCATATTAGCATATCCTCACCATTTAAAGGACGCTGTAAAGCATTGATCTGGAAAACAGTCATACATCGATATTTTACTCCTCATTGGAGCGTATTCTATAGCCGCTATTGGGAAAGAAACCGTTCAAGAAAAAAGACAATCAACGCTCTACAGCTACAGAGACAACAATAGCAGTCTTATTAAGCACACTGGGTCTGGTTTGGCTGACCTGAAAGCAATAGTAACTACGGCTAAATGATATGTTGATAAAGCAAATGGATGTTGGAAAGTACCGTAAAAAGGTAGATGCAATAAAAAGAAGCAGCCAAAGCAATAAAAATTCAAACCAGTGATAATGGTAGGGTAATAAAAAGCCAAACCGAATAAACAAGTTTTCTGCGGGGGTCATAAATCAGTAGCGTAACCCTCACATATCCCATGAAAAGCAGACATTCAAGGAGAATGTCAGGGTGACGGCATGTCCGATGACAGCAGGGGACTGTTCACTGCTTTGTGATGGAGCACTTTTCATCCACACGATACGGATAAGATCCCTGGCAGGCCCTCTTCCCCCAGTGCCCTCTTATCCTGGGCCAAGCAGGGAGCAGCCATCATGAGAGATATAGGGAAAAAGAGAAGGAACGGGAGACAGGAATGGTCTTTGATGCCGATGCCTGTCCTTGCAGAGAGGTGGGGAGGCAGAACTAAGCCAGCAAATTAGCTCGAGTACGAGATTTATATCAGACACACAAATGTTTCATGAGGCCGCCGGCCTGCTGTTTATCTCGCTCTCCTTATATGAGTGTTTCTTGGAGGAGTTTTATTAAAGCTAACTTTGTGTTATATGAAGGTCACATGAACTCTACCTTTTACCACATTTTGCTATGCCTTCCTCACTTATTTTTGCTACTTGTCAAATTCAGTTTTTGCATTTTTTTGCAATTGCATTTCACAACCCAAACTTTCAGATACTTGTTTAGCAATGTAAATCTCACAAATTTGTATAATGACTTGGGGATAACAGAAGTAATACAATGTGAAGATGTTTTTTATGGACACTTCTTGTGTCCCTGTAATTCAAAAGACTTAAAAAGCATGCTAAATTGTGTTTTTTTAAAAAAATCAAAAAAGTCTCCTATTACTATTGAGAGTCCCCATAAGCCATAAAAACAATATGTGTGTGTGTGTGTGTGTGTGTGTGTTTGGTCTTACAGAGCCAGTGTCAACAGGAGCTGGACAGAGTTTTGGAGAACATCTCCCGAATGACGTTCCATGACAACAAGGGACCTTTGGAAAATCTTTATGACCTGAAGTTCCCCAACTGTGACAAGACAGGACAGTACAACCTTAAACAGGTGAAAAAAACTATATTTGACTCAACCTTATGGTTGCAAATTAGCAGCTTTGGTGGCTGAAAGTTTTTAAGTCATCTAGTCCATTTTCAATTTGAGACATTACGCAGGCTACTTGCTGTATTGGCCGGGAGATTAGCACAAAAAGTACTTGCATTTGGATGGCAGCGGGTGTTAATTTCGCTATATAAATAGGAATATGAGACATTGCACAACCTTTCAATCTGCAGCATCCGCTGTTTTATTATCCAGTTTCATGCGGAAGGTTCAATATAAAGTCAGAGATGGAGCCAAAGAGAAACTGTGTATAAAACATTCCCACATTCTCTACAGAAGGCTGTTTTATCAAAACCAAGGCAACCGTATCTCAGCGGAGAGTTACAAGCTAATGAAAATTATGCTGACCGACTGACCTGTCTATTGGGTGACTTGCCTTGGTTTGTAGAGACATCAGAGGCAAGGAGAATGACAAACTCGGTCCTTTATATCTTAATGCCTTTCTTACTCATCCTTTACATGCTGATGAAATGGGAAACTTTTTTTACAGTCTTTTTTTGGGTCTCAGGTTCTGATGTTACAAGTCTGCTCAGGAGTTTCATAAGAAGCCTTAAAATGGCTAAAACTGTGCTTACATTTCTAAAGATATCAATGTCTGCAAGTAGGCGTCTTAGATCTCAATATAAGCTCTCATGACTAAATGATCAGATTATTCTCTTACTGTAAATGTGGCGTTTTACATATGCTGTATATATGTATACATATAGCTGAGTATACACAAAATAATTATTTTTTAAATAAAATAATTATTGACTTCTAAAGCCATTTCATCTATTGTCTAAGCTTTGACAATTTGCTGACAGAGCTTGCTAACTCAAACATTCATGAGTTAACAATTATGTTCACAATTATGATATAATATTTCTCTGTCCTGGCATGACATGTTGCAGCTAAAACCAGGACAAACTTGTCCCGGAGAAGTAAACGGAGATGTTGTTTTGACATGAAAACCCTGTTCCCAGGGCTCAAAACAGTGTACCTCACCACACTTAATTGTATTGCCTGTTCCTTTTGCAATTATTGTAACTGTCAGTTTTTTGTTCTTTGCCATTGGAGGACAAAATTGAGAACCTGTTTTTGCCTATTTTGGGTCTCAGCGTCATATATGTCCAGTTCAATTATGACCTCATTTTGGGAGTGCTCAGTAGGGGTCAATGAGACGTGCTGGGCCAAATGAGGCGGGAGGGCTGTTTTGGGGTAGCGCCTCCACCCCGTACTCGCCCGAAAGCCGTTAAGCCCCAACACCCGTTGTTTCCCGCCCATCTCTCATCGTCTTCTCTGTCTTGTGTTCCAGTGCAACATGTCCAGCCACGGACAGAGAAGCGAGTGTTGGTGCGTCAACCCCTACACTGGTGTCCAGATACCCTCGTCCCCCCAAAGTGAGGGGACCCCAACTGCAGCCAGTACTACGGTGGTCCTGAGCTGGAACCGCCCACCAGCCAGCAGAAATAGACGTACCCTCGCCCTTAAGGGAGACGCGCCGGGTCATAAGCGAGGAGAGTTAAAGCGAGTGCAAGAGCGATGTGCATGTGTGTAATTCTGTACGTGTATGTGTATGTATATTTTCGCAATAGTATGATCTGTATTGTCGATAGGAGTGTGGAAAGTCACATGCCAGCAAAGACAAGCAAGTCAAGGACAGGTAGTTAAACCTCCCCCTTCTCAAATCCAGATAACTATACTCCAAATTTAACTCTGAGTGATTGTTTTTTTTCTGCCTATTTATAGGCTCGTCCAGTGCCTTTTAATCTTGTGACTGAATCTGGTTGCAGAGAGTAGCTTATACAGCATTTGCAGCTGTTCGGTGTGAAGATGTGTCCCTTTAATTCTCCCTTTTGTCTTTGGAGAGCCAATAAAAATGGTGGCGAGTTTTTCTTTGCACCATTGGTTTGCCAGAAACAAACAGCAACTGCAAACGCACAAGCAGCTTGACGTTGAATTAAAAGTGAATCCCAAATTTTTGAAACCAAAAATATAAAGCTGAGGTTTTTGTTTTGGTTGATTTGAGTGGATCTATGCAAAAGGGGCTGGAGATTGATATTGAAGATGGCTATTTTGACTACCTGAGTACCTAGCATATAAGTCAACTATAAGTACTCAAGTATATGTCGACATGCATTAAACTGGCATCTTTTCTACATGCCTTTTGCATTTTTAAGACCAAAACATTTTCAAAATGTGTCTCTACACCACTGATTATGTATCTTTTCAGTTGCTTTGGGCTAAAAGTCACCACATGCATAAGTTGCTATACGGTGTCTCCGCAAATTGCCGCCCCATCTAACCAATTGGAGTGCAAGTATGAAAGGCACAAAATGTCTAACAATCGTTAAATTAAAAACAAGGCCCCTTTTTGGCACATATTACTGATCTTCAATCAGCATCATATGTTTTGAAATTCAAGTGTGTTTTTACAGTAGATAATTGCTGTTGCTTCCAAGTAGCTACTCAAGATCTGGCCATCCCTGTTTCCTGGCAGCTGACAGACCTCTGTTCTCGTTCTGCTTTTCTACCATGTGGTAGAATGCAGGTGGTGTATGTGTGTGTTTGTAGAGTGGGGATCAGCATTTACTAATGATGTGCTGACAGAGGGCTAGATTAGGACACAGGGCTGACATTGACATATGTGATATAAAGTGGGTTAAGTGCCTATAAATAAACACAGGTTTGCCTGCAGTGCCAGTGGGCTGTGCCTCACCTTGCTTCACTCTCATCTGTGGTGGGATGTGTGCAAGGGTGATTTTGTCCAGTGCAACGCTTGAATGGGGTTAGCTGAAGAGTCCTCTGGAGGAATGCAAAGTGGTGCGTGGGTTTAGTGAGTTGTTTAACCAATTTTTGTACCATTTTTAAGGAAAACATGTGTTTTATTCATTGAAAAGCCCAATGCAACAGCATTTTTTTAAATAATAAATAAAAAGTGACGTTTGCACTGGGTTTAAATAGGCTCAGCTGGTCATAAAGATTCAAAAGAAAATTACAAACAATAAAGTAACATACATTGAGATTCAAAATCTATTTTAAACCTAAAAATAAAAAAGGATTGTAAACATTTTTATATAGGAAAAAATTAGCAGATTTTGTAAAGTGTAGGTCATTAAGTAGTAAATACACACACACACACACACACACACACACACACATATATATATATATATATATATATATATATATATATATATATATATATATATATATATATATATATTTATACAATTTCAAGATTTAAAGAAATAAATTACTGACCCACAAAAATGCTAAATAGAAGCATTCTTTAGTGTAAATAAATGTGACCAGTGAGAAGTCATGGGTTAACTTGCTCAGTAAGCAGGTGTGATCTATAATGCCCTGTTCACACAGACACATATCGGGTTTTATCGCTGAAGGCCCCCGGATCAATGCACTTTTGGATTGTACTGGGCGTTCCTACAACTCTATGTTCTGAGCGTCATTGGTGGCCTGTGTGAATGAGCATATGAAAATCTGATCACAAAAGGGACAAGAATTCAGCTGCTTTTCCTAAATTTCAACATTAAAATTCACATTCCTGTATTTTCAGTGTAGCCTTTTGGATGCCACTGTATGTGACCTTATTGTCATTGTGCGAAAATTGGCAGTTGAACGACGATCAAGGGCTGCTAGAGCGACAGCTGTAACATCCCTTGATTTAGTTATACTTTAATTCACTACCCATATCTCTACCCCTTATTATCTCTTCCCCATCTGTCTCTCTCTTCCCCGTTCCTCTCTTTCTCTGTGAGCGTTGAATTGAACAGCTCAATCCAGAAATAGAAGTCGATTAAGCTTTAACATTGATCCTAACGTGTTAGACAGCGTTCAGCCCAGCATTCGCTTTTGTAGCTTAGCCTTTGATATATTAGCACATTAATCTTCAGTATCTTTCACAGTATTACCACATCTCGCTCGCCCTTAGTAGTAGCTTTTATATATTTACTTTATCTAGTTAGCGTTGTGCTAACTACCGCAACAGACTGGCTCTCCAGAATCGTGCAGCCTCTTGTGATTTTGGTGCCTCATGGATAGATTTGCTGAGACACGGGCTACGAGTTTTCCGTTTCGGTTTGTTTCCAAAATAGATCGCTGCCTGCCCTCCGGTGGCACAGTAAATTTTACGGTAGCTCGAGTTTGGCCTAGTTTAAAAACAGTGCGAAACCAATCCCTGTGGTTTTCGGGCATATTGATTTGCCAGAGCGGTTCCAATGGGATGGAAGTGTTCACGTATGTGTGTGTGTGTCTGTGTGTGTGTGTGTGTGTTTGTGTGTATTTGTGTGAACGTTTCGATGCTGTGCCATGCCTGGAGCCAGTGTGACGGTGGGAAGGATTGCTTGCCATCTGGTGCAGTGTAAAACTGTCAGAGCCGGTCTCTGCTTTTGGAGAGTCTCACACAAATGACAGGGGGAATTTCTTGAGCAAATCAAATGCCTTTTGCCATGCCAGCATCTCACATGCCTTTTTTTCTGTAATTCATTGCGTATCCTGTGTGTCACGAGATGCGGTGGTATTAAATAACATACATTACTCAGAGCATGCTCCTTGTGTCCACTGTCATGCGAATGGTGCATGAATTGAGTTTTCTGTACAACTGCAATGGAAAAAAGCCATAAATGCATGCAAAATAGACATTGGTTTTAAAATCTTGTAATAAAATCCAGCATGATTAAATGTATTACCTTTCAGACCCATGATTCATTTATTGGGTTTTCTTTTTTATGCATTTTAAACAGTTTCTTTGTTGGGTTTTGTGTTGTCTTGATGATGTTTTCCATGCACATGAATCATTAGCCCTTAGTGAATGTTTTGGTTACTAGTGATTAACTAGACCAGGTTTCCCATGGTCATTAAAAATCCCAATAAAGTTTGGATTTTTAAAATTGTTATTTTCAGGCATTGAAGAGCCGTGGACCTTTAGAATGAATATGTATAATATATAAATGAAAAAATATATCATATATTAAACAATTGAATTGAATTAGCATTTTTGTATTTAATGAAATATATTTTTATACAATATTTCATTAAATATTAAATATTCACAAGCAAATGGAAAAGTCATTGGTGAAAAGAAGCTTAGGAAGCTTTTGAGCTTCATGAAAAATTGACCATCTTTTGTCATTTTCAGTAAAGAAAACCTGAGAAGAACTTGTGTTATCAAACAGAGGATGAGTAGAATCAAGATAATCAACTATCTTCCTTTTTTTTCCCTTAAAATTGTCTATATAATGTTTGGGCCCTTTTATTGTACATGATTCTTATTTTATTCAATTTATAGAAGAGGTTAAGTAAGAGATTCACCTTAAGCTTTTCATGATATACACATTTATGTGCACTTATCACGTCTTTTGTCATTCCTGACTGTGTAAAGTCAATTTTGAGAATTGTTTGCAAACACATTATAAATGTTAGAAATGCATTGCGAAACATGTTACAATGACTGTGAACTGTATAATACTGTAAGGGGTTATACCGTTAAACAGTTTTTCACCGTTTTCGCGATCAGGATTTATTGGCCAGGTCTAAATCGGAGCTCAGTGGCGCAATGGAGCCACCTAGAGCGCATAAGCATCAGTGGTTCGTCCGTTCGAATCCTGAGTTACTGTCAGATACTACAGCTAGTTGCTATCTAGCTGTGCCTTAAATCACATTACATGCTTGTTATAGTTTACAAAGCCGCTTGAGGAAGACAGTTGAGAGACGACAGCTTTGTCGTGAGTGGGCGTGGTTTCAGTTCGAGCAGACACGCCCCCAGTATTTTAGAGTAGAGAGGACAGCTTATTGTTACGAGATTTTGATACCTCATTTTATTTACCTCTGGTTTTTAGCATTCAAATTTGGCTTGGTGGTTCGAATCTCAAGAATATTGCAACAGCGGCCTACCTCAAGCAGGGACCGGCGAGGATGAAACGCTAAACTCTAATCATTGTGTTCTGAGGCGAAAGAGTGGTGTGGAGAGCCACATGTTGTGATAAGATGGAGCCATCTATAGTTGTTTAGCTAATTGCGTGATAAAAGAGATGTGAGTGCTTTGAAGTCTAAAATGCAGTTGTCAGTTTCTTTGAAGGCTATAGTAATTGTCATGTTCACTGCCCCACAAATCAAATCGCCGACACGTGTTCCTCTCTGGGTCTGCTTCGTTTCCCCTTACTTGATCTGGCTCTTACAAATGAATGCTGCTTGACTGCGGACAAAGCCCTGATCCGTCACATCTGGAGTCCGTAAACCTGAGTTATCCCAGGAAGAGCTTCACCTGTATGTCTGCATTAGTGATTACCTCGAGGCGACTAAAGTCTCGCCAGACTCCAACCCGCTATCAAGACCTATTTCACATCACATTTAAAAATAAAATGCACACAATGAATCGGCAGAGAAGAGGCAACACTACTAGTAGAGGTTTGGCTCTGAACTCCCGAGAAAACATGTTAGAAATGCACTCTCAACCTGTTTATTAACAATCTTTTGCAAAATAGGCTCTTATCAGTGGCACTTTTGCCTTTTTGGCTTGGCTTGAGTCATGAAATGTTGTGCTAACGTGCCCGGGGGGTTTGTGATAAAACATGGCTCCACATTATCTATCTGTACTGTCCTCACTTATTTGAATGGAGATGTCGGTCCTTTCTGCCGGTCAGAGATCCCCTTGAAGTTGGGGCTCTTGGTAAATGACTTCCTTGTTCCTGAGCAATCTCTTTGACTTCTGTGGAAAGCCAGGTGCCTTGCCTCTGGGCAGAGTTTAAATGCAGTAAGTCTTCACCCAAAATAAACCTGTATCCTGTAATGCCGAGTTCCTCTGGGCTCCTCTGTTAATCACCCAAATCCTGATTCATCAATGAAGACAACTGAATTAGCAGACCGAACAATGCGTGCATGTCATAGATTCCGAGTGGACTGACCATATGACTGTAGCGTATGTATGACTGTGTTTGCACACATGTGATTACGTGCAAACATATACACCTTTTCTTTATGATTACGGTGGTTTATACAGATATTAACATTGTTTTTTTGTTAATGCATATGCATGCATTATGCAGTAAAAGCATGTTTGAAAATATTGCTGAGATATTGCTACGAATGATGAACTGATGATCTGACAGCATGTTTGTGAACGTTTTAATATCGTTTAAATAGCATCCTAGGATAATGCTGTGGTTAATGCATAATTCATATAATCCCATTTATGCTATTTAATAGTTTGAATTACTTTATTATGAAATGTGGAAAGTGTATCATGCAAAACGTAATGTTTAATTAAGTTTTAATTAAACGCTTAATATTTTCATGCCATTGATGACCGAGAATTGATAGTAGCTTTACAAATAAGATCAAGTGATTCTATCACTAGTCTCATTCTATCGCATTTGATCAATAAGGCTTTCAAGTGTGTCGATCATAAGTGCTTTACTGTTGCTTTTTATTACAAAATCAGGTTGTTATTGCTGAAATTTGTTGTCGATTGCACCCGGATCATTCCTGCCATCCTGATGGATTAATAGCAGTGTATATATTTGGTAAGTGTTATGATCATTTCAAGATAGTGTGCCTATTGGATTGGATTGAAGTCCCGCAGTATCAGTTGTCTTTATATTTGCATGCAATGTGTGATAATGGTGTGACATCTGGGAAACTGTCCCGTGGTTACTGCCTTGGCTAGTAATAAATCTGTATTTAAATTGTTCTCATAAACAAGATCCGATTCCTGTCATGTAAGAAATAAATTTATTGCACAAGCTTAAATGAATACATAACTTTATTTAAATAAATGCTTTGTCATAACAAAAAAAAAAGACAAAGGTTAAAAGAGTACATAAATTACAAGTTGAATAAATATTACACAGTGATATTCACTTTCTTAATAATTTGAGTTTTTTTTTTTTTCCATTTTATTGTTTTTAATAAGAGTTCCAAATGCTGAACATTTTAGAGTCCTCCAGCCACTAATGGGTCTTTTCACATGCCAGTTTAAGCCACATTTAGGTGGTCAATCATCAAAGTCTTTTCTCATCCACAAAAAAAGCAATAAAGGAAAAAAAACTGTTATGCATTCAGAGAAAGAAAGAAAACCTGTCGTTTCTACTGTAGTTATGAAAACTGCTGTCTACCCAAGTATGAGATTCGGAATCTGATGAAAGCAGATAAGCACAAAAGCAACATGCTGCGTCCTGGCAATCGATAGTCTGTTACCTCTAATTACAAATCAGAACGGATCAAAGTCACATTAATGACATTTCTTTCCCATTCTCACAATGACACCCAGATGGATTCTACAACCTGGGGAAACAAGGTAAAGTAGTTTTCAGCCAAAGTGCATCGTCTTTTAACATTCATGGTTTTCAACTTGTTGCATGCCTGCTTATCAGATTCCGAGACTGTCCATCTAAACATTCTACTGTGAAGTGTGAAGCACTGCAAAATTTAGTATTTTTGTCTGGTTTTTCAGTACAAATATCTAGACCTTCTTAAAAAAAATCATTTGACAACACTCGTTTTCAAAGAATTTGAATCATAGGAAAATACTAGCGTTGTTTACTCACTGATAATCTTTCTTCCATGGAATACAAATTTAGAGCAGGATACCCAAGCAGCACTTTTCTATAAAGTGAAAGTGAAGGGTTGCCACAGCTGTCAAGCAAAATTTGAATTACGTTCCTCTCACAAATCGTGAGCAGCTTGGACATCTTACCAACCTTCTCTTTTAGTGTTCCACAGAAGAAAGTAAGTCAAACTGGTTTGAAAAGTAAAGATGAGTGCATGAATTTTAGATTGGTGCAAAGTCGTTTTTCGTTTACCCAAGCGTGTACCTAAATGTTGTTCAAGATATGTTCTGAAAACTTTGCTTTTAAAGTAAATTCAACTAGTCTTAAAGTCATGGATGACTTTACTGGAAAACGAGACACAAATACTGATTCAGAAAAAGTTTTTTGCAGTATGTATTGTGTGTTGTGAAAGGAGGCCCAGCACAAGATCACCGCTTGAGGCTCTCACCCGCTCTCCTTCTTCCCGGATATCACTGAGGCGCAAAGTCTATTAAGAGTAGATGGAGAATAGACTGTGATTGGTAGAGTTGTGTTACTGGTAAACCCACTGAATGATGATGTGGGTTTCAGGCTTGAGGCCGTGAAGCCCCTGTCAAAGGTACTCAGGCAGGGTATCTGTCCCGAGGCCTGCTCCTGCTCCTATACCTGAACTGAGATTCACTTTGAGACGGCACTAAGCGCGTGGCAAGGTAAGGAATTAAGTGCAAGCTGCTTTTTTTTCTTAAATGGGGAGGGCTTTGGCATGGACCAGAATCTGGATAATGCTGATTACTGATTTCGCCCCGTGGTGACAGTCACCTACAAGGCTAATTGTGCAATAAAAGAGGCCGCTAGGCCTCCACGACATACTCGAGACACCTGCAAAGTCTGCTTAACCCGCACACCCTGAACTCACTCTCTTTCTTTTTCATGCCACCTCCATCATTCGAGAGCCAGCTGTCATTCACGATTCTTTTTGACATGCAACAGTTACATTCTGCAGACCCATGGTTATTTCAAAACACAGCCAGACCCACACGGACTTCCATCCAGGCCGGTTATGATGGGTACTTGTACGATCTGGAAAAATGCAGCCCTATACAGGGTGCGGTGTTAGCGACTATTTTTTCAGCCCCCTCCCAGCAGTGAAACTATGATCATTCAGGCCCTGAAATAAGATCCGGATGGACCCACTGTGGCAGGGAAATGGCTTCACTCACTCTTCAAGAGCGACCGGTGAGTATCCCTGTGTGATGTATAGCTTGTTCGAAAATACTCTAGTCAGCAATTACACACATTTGCAGTCTCTGTCAAATCAATCGTCAGCTTATTCATAAGTGAAATAACAGTAAATGAGCTAGCGCTAGCTGGAGTATGAGTCTCTCCTATCTTAGCCTCGGCGCGGGAGGCGATTTCTGATAGCTGCTTGACATACAATGTAGTGTAACGGATTTCATATCTAATCTGATGCTGTATTTGAACGCAACTGAGGTCCTTCGTCAATATAAAAAGGTTGTTTCGTTCCCCTTGGCTATTGTGTAACATTCACGTCACCATTCAAATGTATTTGCATGTAGGAAGGCACTGAGACTTGCACACAGAAACTCACACTGAAGCAGCGCTGGAGTGAAATGCACCTTCTGTTTCCATCTCGGTTAATAAAACAGATGAAATACAGGAATACAAATGAAACGTGTCATCGTGCTGACCAAAGAGCTATTACCTATTGGTGAACAGTCTAAGTGGGCGGAGCTTAGAAAGTGGTCCGACCTGCATTCAAATGAGCAAGTTGTCATTGTGACAGGTCAGATGGAAATATGCAAATTGATAATGCTAACACTCCTCTGCTGAGCACCTGATGTTTGTGGTTGTTTGTTAAGGATAACAAAACAAAATAAAAGAAAACACATTCAATAATCTAGAGTTAAAGGTAATATACCAAGGTTGCACCTATTTCAGTGAAACCGCATGGTGAAGAACATGGCTCATAAGTGGACTGTCATTACCAACATGAAGTCAAAGCAAACAGCACATAACAAAAGTTGTTCAGAAAAGAAAACGAAACATTACAGACAGAAAGAAACTACGCTCTGCGCGGTAGACATCCGTCAAAGTTCAAACGCAAATGCTGGGAGCGTTTAAGGGTTACAGCATCTGTCTCGATTTTAACTCGGCCCAGATGCCACAATATCTGAATCTGAAACTATTCCAGAGTGGCCTTTTCGTTTCTAGGCGTGGGCACTGATTGATTCTGTGTCTACTTTGTTTTTTTTTTGTTCGGGACCCGTGTAACTCTGCGTGGCAGCGTCTGTTTACATAGGCACGGTTGGCATGTTAGGTAAGCTACAAAGTCTAGAGCCACTGAAACAGATTTGTCTAAATGGGATCTTGGTTTTACTACGTTCTGGGAGGATATGCCACAAAAAAAAAACATTTCTTTTTTTTTTTTTGAAAGCTATCGCCGTATTTCATTGCTCACACGCTGCATTGCATGCTAAAGCACACTTTCGTACATACACGCATACACTGAACTTGGTGAAGTTACACATTTCCAAGCAGGTTCCCCAATGAATAAGTGCTCTGACAGGACCAAAAAAAGCCAGATAGAGATGACTGTATCAGCAGATCTCTACCATGTGTTTTCCCTTCTTTCTTTTCTTTTGAAAACAACACGTTTTTTCAAATAGTAAAAGTTCCTGCTATCTCCTTTGATACCTTGACAGCAAAAGATGTAAAGACCAAGATAGCCCTGTTAATATTCAACATGCCATATATTCTTTTTTTGTAGTTTTTCGTTTTATGTTAACTTTAAACAAAACAGTATGGTGCTCAAACCCCAGCTTCTATAAAAATATATAATTGCATGTATATATTTTTTAGCAATTTTTTTTTTTTTTATTGTTGTTGCCGGGACTCAGCTCTAGCAGAGGACTCCTCTGATTGGCTGAGTCAGTGAGATAGAGATGAGCGCTCAGTCAAAACCATTCCTGTGGATTATCTCACTTTAAAATTTTCTTTTTAGTCTGATTGTTCGTATTTGTAATAGCTGTTGTGTTTCTTTGTCGTTTTGCATCAAAATCTCAAAGTGACTGGCGGGGTAGACTGGTGGGACAGGACAAGGAGGTGGGCCCTAGGTCTGGTGATCAGGGTGGGTTGATTCTCACTCGTTGTTGTTGCTGTTCTCCAAATCCTTGCACTGGATGTTACCGCCGCTGTAGTCAGTGCCGGGCAGCTGCCACGCGTATTTGTCCACGCACCAGCAGATGCCTCGTTTCCGGCCACGGGAGGGCTTGCACTGCAGGGTGGACAAAGGGACAAAGGGTCATAAAACTGCAAACTCAACTTGAAACGCCTCAACTAGGACCGGATGGTATGCTGTTATAAAATATTTCGATAACACTTTATTGTTTCACACGTAATTATGCCAAACCTCAATGCTAACCCTAGCCATATAGTAAGTAGTTAATGAATATTAGTCAGTGCTCAAATGTATAATAACGCTGTAACTGACACCTTAAAATATAGTCTAACCAATTTTTCTTGTGTGGTGTAGTTTGAAAAATCCCCAAAAGATTAGCAATTTCTGACGCAGGGGACTGTGTCGATTATAATGCCCATAGACAGTGGGAATCAAGACTTAGCATTATCTTAAAATTCAGTCAGTCAGCTAATTGTTTAAAGTAGACTGGATAATAAAACATTACAGCTTAAAATGTTATATTATCAAGAAAAAACAAGGCTACAACCAAGTTAAACAACAGGGTTAGAAATGGTCTTCTTTATTTAGTGATTAATCAAAAGAATGTACAGGGATTTAAGGCAATAAAGATTAACAGAAGAGACCTAAAATAAGATATGTCTAATATGCAGGTCACATTTGTCACATTTAATTTGCATATCGTGTAAATGATGAGACTATATTTTGAAGGGCGAAATTAGACAAAAAGTTAATTTATATATATATATAAATAAATTTTATATAAGTATAAATTTCCCAGACTGGTTGACAATCTCACGTATGGTGGGATTTTTATTACATCGATTCACCAATAGGTGGCAACATGGGCGGTCTTTTAACTTAGTCATTGAATCACTGAGCTGAACCGATTTGTTCAAAAAGCGAGTGACTTACTGATTCACTCAGTAATCAAAAATGCAGATTCATTCCTCAAAGGAAAACCATTGTATTGCTTGCAACGATTCTTACGTGAGTTAAAGGAATATTCCACTTTTTTGAAAATAGGCTCATTCTCCAACTCTCCCAGAGTTAAAAAGTGGAGTTTTCCATTCAGTCGATCTCGGGTCTGGCACTTTTAGCATAGCTTAGCGTAGATCATTGAATCTGATTAGACTCTTCTGTATTTACAAAGTACAAAGCCCAACGGAAAATTAAAAGTTGCGGTTTTCTAGGCCGATATGACTAGGAACTATATTCTAATTCCAGCGTAATAATGAAGGATCGGATTCAAAAATGGTACTTAAAACTTTTTAACTCTGGGGAGTTGAAGACTGAGCCTGTTTTCCTTTAACATTGTTCCTTTAACATTGACTGACGTTGTTAATCAACGATTTAAAAGCGATTTCATCATATTAGATGTCAATGTTAATATTATTATACAATAAAAGACTCTTACCTGTTTGCGCTTGAAGAAACCCTTCCTGTCACAGTTAGGCAGGTAGAGGTAAGAACCATGATGCGGGAGGTATCTTTCATACTTTGAATGATTCCATCCAGCTTCCTTCTGTGAGGACCCTGTGTCAGACGAACACATGGTGAGTTGCATCATCACCTCAGCATTTATCGCCTAGCTATCATTTTACTGCAGCTGCGTGCGTCACAACTTACAAATTCAGGCTCATGTTTGTCGATGGGAAGCGGGGAGTAGTCCATCGACCCCAGTGACCGATGCTTCTCCTGTTGTTTCTTCTTGTCCTTGCGCACGGCAGCATGCTTCTTGCTGTTGATTACGTCTGGTTTGGGGGTAAAGGAATTTTAGGAATCTGGTCTTCAGTCGTGTCTGGCTTCACTGTATCATCATGCTCTATTGATTCGCGATCTAAGACAAAGAGAATCAAATAATAAGCATTAACTAGATTTTTACTGCATGGGAATGTGAGTGCCAGTGCAAAAATCATTAGCATGATGTTAAAGTGGTTGCCAGGAGTTCATATAGTGTTTTGCATCTCTGTTATTGTTTATTATATTTATGTCTCTAGATTTATCGAGTTAATGTATAAGATATTACCCTCCACCAGGCAAAAAAGCGAATGTGGTTTGCAGTCGTAAAGCTGATTGCATTGGCACAATAACACAATAGTAATTTGCTTTAGCAAACAATAGTAATATCCTACATCCGAGTTCAACAATTAAAAATGAAATTTGACTTATAAAATCCTTATAAAACCTCCCCAAATGCTTTCAGATATTTACACAACCTACTTGCTAATGAGTTTCCAGAGCGTAAACATGAAAGCAACTGTTTTTCCACCAAATGTTTCCTATGCATTTGTTTACAGAGGCTCGTGGCAAGATCAACAGCTGATGACCACCCCATACTCAACCTATCCCAGGTCAAAACACTTTGCCTGACTAAACAACCAACTGGGTTAATAATAATCCAATATCTCATTCCATTTGGTGGGATTTCTCCAAAATTCATTTAGGTGCACAACCTACAGTAAACACTGAACGTACCTCTGTTTTATACCGCTGAATAGTTCTGTTAATTACATTAAGAGTGTGTGTATGATTTAAGAGTGAGAACAGAAATGCCTTTTCAAAGGATACCTAACAGCTCGGAGTCATGCGTGAAGAACTTTGAAGTCTCAGTAACCATAACACCATGACAACCTCAATGTTCTTCTGCAGGAATCTAAAGCTAGGTGGGTAGTAACTGTCGACATGTGTCCGGGGGAAAATGTGGAGATATTACAGAACAAGTAATTCAAGCACGTATAGTTTGATAGTAAAACTCCACAGGATACATGCCTCTACTTATAAACTGTCTTTCCACTAAAGTCAAATACTGTTGGACAAAGCCGAGCTTCATAAAACTGAACACTTAAACCATGCAGAGAGAAGCCAAACATAGTACATCCAGAGGAGATTAACAGGTCATTATCACTAAGCATACAAAGTCAGGATATATAATTGCATTGACATTTAACCATCCAAACCAACAAAAATCATCTGATAAATTAATATTACATTTTAAAATGGCATTTTAATAGGATTTACTGTTTTTGTTTAGGATTGTAGTTTATTGTGTAAAATAAAGTGTAATGTTGTTTCCTTTCAGATCTAATGCTGGCATGAAATTCATTAGGCATTAAATCCATTTACATCAATATTCTAAATTGGGACATAACTGTGAAATAATTGTAAAAAGCTGACAAATGCACACCTGTTTTTGCACTTTGGTTATATGAAATAAAATAAAATTCAACAAAAAAATCTACCTTATTTTTTTTTTGTTAAAGCTAGTAGACAGGGAAACCTTTCTTGTTTTTACTCAGCTGACTTGATGTTCTAAAATAACTAAAAAAACAAGTTTAACAGCTAGAAAAGAAATCATTGGAGAATCAGACAGAATAGAAATGGACATTCAGATTCAGGCCTGAACATCGATGCTGTTGGGTTGCCAAGTATTTTTGTGCATACAGCCAAGAGGGCATTATCAGACAGCTGAGGCAGCCAGCAGAAATGATTGAGATAGCTGCCCTCACAGTCCCCCTGAGCTCCAGAGCTTCACATTGCTGCGGACTGGGGCAGGGTGTTCTGGAGCAGCCCGGTGGTGAAAGAAGTCTGTCTGACCTGGAGACGCATGGGGCGGGTGCCTGGTCATTACAGGAATTGGTTTCCTGGCTTCTGAAGTTACAATCAGAGCATGGTGCTGTCTCTTTGAAATCAATCCCTCAACTCATGACTTGGCAGACTGAAATTTCTGTACAGATTTCCCCGCAGGTTTGGGCTCCTGAAGCCACCTAATCTGAGATCACCTCATGGAAATGTTGTAGGGATGTTTGCCTAGAGGAAGATTTACATGGCTTGGAAATGTAGACTTTAAATGGGAGGGCACAGGATGGCTGCATTGGCACAATTCCTTATGGCTGTTTTGTGATTTTTCCTCTTTGTGCGTGGCACAAACGCACCGTGTTTGCGAAATCAACAATGCCTAGAGTTTACAAACCACTAAATTCGTCTTTTCTGTTGTAGGCTTTTTGGAGTGAGGACCAAAATCACTTTTTCCATGCTCGTGGTCCCCGGCTTGTAAAGGTTTAGCGGGTCTGTGTTTAACATCTGACACACAGCCAAGAACCTGGAGCCAGCCAAACCAGACGTATCACGTGTAGCCTGTCTATTCAAATGAGCTTTGGAAAAGAATGCAGAAGAGGTATTGGTGTCTCTCCTCTTGGTCTTGCAAAACTTTTCATTAAGATAAAGGGACCGGAGCTTGGCCAAAGGAGATGCATCTGATAGGGCTCTGTTTAATAATTTACACATGCGCTGGGCAATTATACTTCATGAATATCCACGGTTTCTTACAGCTTGGGGGCTAATGATGAAAGCAGATCTCCTTTTGAGTTGCTTTGTCACCTTTTCCGATTCTTTTTTTTTAAAGAACATGCTGCCAAACAAGCCGAGAAATGCTCCTTAAGGCCCCCAAACCACGTGTTTTAGTGTCTTATTAGCATGCATGGTTGGAATGAGTCTTGCTATTGTTAAATATTCAGACTAGCTCGCCTTTGAAAGTCGTTCTTGAAGCAGGCCATTCTGCTTTGTCTTGCGTTCATTGTCACGGACCGACCATGGCATCCCTGGCAAGGTTCCACTGCTAAATATTTAAAGCCTGGACGGTGTCCACAACATGTTTGGGCCTCTGTAGCAGAGAAGCATGCCACAAACTAAAGAAAACACCACGAATGCATTCGAGCCCTAATGCTAGTTAAAACTGGGGTAATTGCAAACTACAAAGCAACATTAAGAGCAAGTCCTGGCGATTTGGGATAAAAGTTTCCATGTTGCAATACACTATCGGTTACGACCAAGAAAGCCATCATGCAACTTACTATTCAAACAAGTCCCCTGTAATTCAGGACAATGCAAAGTGATGACACCTGTCGATGCCCTTCAGGCTGAAAGCACATGTGCGCACCTCTTCATCGCCTGGTCGTGTCTCATGTCATCAACACTCCGAAACATGAACTCAGGAGGTGCTCTTCAGGACATCAATGGATCACTCCCAGTTGCTGATTTCAATTAGCTCAGACAATGGCAAGAGAAGCGATACTGTCTGTAAGCTCAAGGCATCTTTCCACCAAGACTATCTAGCTACAATCTTTCCTCTTCTAAACTTCTAAACTAAACTTCTAAACTAGGCAGGATCTTCTAGCTTTTCCAAGCAAACTGTAGCCATACAAACCACATCAAACTTTATAATTACTGTTAAGATGGTATATAATAATAGTGCAATTAGTTATGAAGGGAAAGTGAACAAAAGCCTAATTTGAAACATTATAAGGAATGAAGGATGGGATATTTTGAAGATTTTAAACTGTATGAGTTACAGCTGCGCGATACAAGATTTTACTATACTATACTGAGTTACACCATGGCAGACACATATTTGCATGGCTATCAGAGGGGCCGGACTGCTTTACATTATTTACACATGAGAAGAGAGAAAAAACAAACAGTAATGTGGAAATATGAAGTGAGATGTGTCCCCGACTTTTTTATATGGAGTGTAATGTAAAGACATTGTTTTTGCTGAGTTTATGTTATGGCTCTGAATTTAACATCATAACTGCTCTTTTTATATGCCAAGTAATATTTTTAGTGTTTTTGATATTTGATTTCTTCATGAATATTCATTTTTGTTTGTGTGCGCCCAAGGTTTTTACGGGGAATTTTATTTGGGGGCCCCTCGGTGCCGGCAATATAACTGGTCATTGTCAAAGCTTGTTTATTCGCACAAATCTAACACATCCATGATCAGTTTTGTTTGTTGTAGTGTTGCTCACGTCATGCTATCGTTTGCCTGGTAAGTTTTACTCTTCTGTGATTTTTATATTGTAACAGTTGCAAACTAACAAGTTTGGTCAGGTGTTAATTTACACTGGCATACTTAATGTGGTGTACTGAAAACTGGCCAAATAAACCAGCAAACAATGCCTTTACAGAACACAAATATAAATAAAATTTTATTTTAAAAGTTATATGTTCTTATAATAAATATTAAACAACAGAGAGTATCTGTAAAACAGCAACTCTTGATATATATCTAGCTAATGGCACCCAAAAGGTGGGCTAAGCGAAATCTTATTTTTATTACAAAATTATATACCCAGCAAAGTTACTTTCACGCAGAAGACAAAAACTTTAATCAAATGAAATGTTATATTATATTAAAATGTCTATTTGCTGATGTTTTGACGTTCAAACTCATTAGCATTAGCTATGCTAATTAACTGAGGTCCGATCTGATCAGAAGTGCGTTTCCCAAAAGCAACTATGATCGCAAGTTCTCTCGCGACCAATAGAGTTCAATGGAAATAACAAGAATGATCGTAGTTAGCTAACGATGACCTTGCACAAAACCTACGTTGAATTTGTTCCCGTCCACCCCAAAAGCGCGATTAATTTAGCTCTTTGGCTGATGCGGGCATTGGAGCGACATGGAAATAATAAAATGATATGTACAGATTATTTACTGTGCTTTTATATAATTACCATTACTCATTGACATAAAATATCACAAATTAAAAAAATTTAATAAAAAGTCATTTAATGTAGGTTACTCCTGGGGACCTCTGGTAGCCACGGGGCCTTAAGCTGCCACTTAGTTACGCTAATGCTTATGCCAGTGAAGTGAGATCAGAAATATATTTTTAATTGCACTTACATAGTAAAAATAGTACATATTTTGAGTGTAATCATGATCGTAACATGTAAACCATTTATTTAATTAAATTTACAGCAAAAATAACGTCAGTATGTTGCAATTACTGTTTTAGGGTGTTATAGAGTTACTCATAAAATGCGGTTTAGGTCATTTCACCCGCTATTAGTGCAATAAGAAGTAGACTTGTCATGCACACAACGTGTCTGGGGTTTAGAGAATGAGCTTTACCAGTCATTTTCGAATGAATCAGCTACCGTAAGCCGGCCAAATTCGGTCACCACACCGCCTTTCCCGTGATCCTCAACAACTAAATGTAACAACTGTAACAGAACTAATGATTTTGTCTTGTGCTGTATCTTATCTATCCTCCTGAGAATCCTGCAGGGCACAAAATATGAGGCAGCGCTTTGGAACCACATCTGAACCTGTGCTGCAGGCAAGAAATTAGGCACCTTTTTGTTCTCCTTCCCTGAAGAAAGCGTGACACTGCGGCTCCCCTCCACCGCCTTGAAGCACATGACAGGAGGTTTCAACAGGTGAGTCTTCTGCTCAACCACATGGTTAGAGCCCTGCTGTCTGCTTACATTTTCTAAACGTGAGCAGTAAACCCATAGATTAAATAGATTGTTTTTGTCCATTCGTTGTTTTGGTCAGCCGGACATGTGTTTCCTATTTAAGCAGGGCCCAGCGTGAGGATGTTCGCTGCCCGGGAATCACGTTTCTGACAGAGACGAGACTACTGTGTGAGCTGATTTTCTTCACAGCTGTTACTCACTCGCTAGCTTTCCAGGTGCCAATGACAAATACACGCTGGACAGATTGCTGTTAAACTTTACTGGAAGAAGTCATTTAAGCGTGCCAAATAGGTTCCCTACTTGCATACCTCTGAAGAGATGACCGGGCACTTGATATACAGGCACTATTGGGATTATGGTTAAAAAAGAGAAGAAAGTGTTCAGCTATGTAGTTATCAAAAAGCTGGGCATCACTTTCAAAAAGAGCAAGAGAGATCTATTCAGGTGCTATTCAGTGAAGCGAGCCGTATATATTTCGGTGTCAGTGTGATGTTGCAAGCGACTATATGTTTCTGTGAATTTGGCCTTTGGCAAAATATAAAAATGGGATGACAGACAGGCAATAGAAGAACAACTGCATTACATTCCCTTGTAATCGTTGTTTAGTTATGGCTACGTCTCTAGTGGGTAAATAAAGCGTATAAATCAAGCGATATCAAAATAACCAATTCACCAGCCAATTGCTTTCGGCCCATTTCTTTATGTTACAGTTGTTACAGTTCTTTTTGAGGCGAAGATGCCAGTAGTCATATCTGTTGGCAACTGCGTCCGAGTTCCACATGGCATGTCCGAACAGAAAGTCTCCCTTGTGATCTTTGGCAGATTTGCAGTATTTGCCAATCCTGGAGCTAAATGACAATCTGGCATCGCCTATTGTACTTGGCTCCGAACGCAGAATCTTTAAACCGTGAGCGGCAGCATTCAAGAGCATGAAGGTATGACACTATTCACGTGAGTGAGACGTGATTCTATTTAAACTTGTATTTCAATTTTATGTTTGTACAACTGTGAAAGTAAGGCGTGCTGGGGGAATAAAAATGAATCGGGAAGACACGGGGCCAAAAGGCTATGAATCCTAATGCGGGCAGGGACGCGGCCTCTCTCCGTCTTCCTCTCTCCTCTCTCTCTCTCTCTCTCTCTCTCTCCCTCTCTGTCTGTCCTGCCCAGCTAAGTAAAACCAGGCTGAAACCGAATACAGGAGGCTAGAAGCGTCCCTCTAAATTCATCCCCATGCTTGACGAACAGCTCTTGATAGATCGGCTCCACAGACATTCTGCTGAATCACAAGGGCTCGACTGTGTGCCCACTGCAATCACAGAAGGGGTAAACCAGCAACCGCACTCATCAGGGGACTTCAGATAGAGACAAACAGGTTTCTGACGTGCACCTGTGTGTGAGGGGTTGTATTTGTGTACAAGCGTTCGTGGTGAAAGCCCACGACCGAATTCAACCTCGTCTGTTTTGAGAATATGTTGGATAAAACATTTGTGTAGTCCTAAAGATATATAGTTCTGTAGGCAAAATGCGCTAGTTTTGTTCATGTAGCTCAACTGGTGAGAGCGCTGCACTAACCACGCCACGGTTAGGGTTCGATTCCAGAAGAAAGCTTGAATTGAGTGCGCTGAATAAAGCATCCATATGCCGTAAATGTAAATAAATACGCATGCCGTGCATGATTACTCTTTGCAAGCGTGTGATTTTGCACATAGGTTGGCTTGTAGAGACACTGTGGCTACCCTCCTCCCTTGGATTTAATCTTTGAACAGTAATCCGACCCTCAACACCACCCACAGACTTAGACCTAAATTCAGAGCAACGTAGAATCTCAATCAAAAGAATATCATGAGGCGTGGGTACACCATGCAATGATGAGGTGTGATCATAACAATGAGTCCCTAACGTCAATAGAGCACCAAACAAATGCCATTGCCAAAGCAAACCATAACTTATACACAAAGCAAAACTGCATGAGTTATGCATCTCTGAGCAAATCTTAACTCAGTTCTGAGGAACGTACTAAATTATGCAGTTCTGCTGAATCTGATGCTGCTTTGCTTCTGTTCCATTTAAATGCAACGAAACTTTTGCCTTCAAAAGAGCATATAGGTTAATATTTTTATTTACAAGTTTCATACATTTTGCTGCACATCATTTCACTATGCAAATGCATAACATGATAATATAGATGCAGCTTCGTCCAAAAAATGGTACAGTGATGGTATCTACTGTGGCAAAGCATTGATATATCCCTAAAAAGTACAGTGGTAGTGACTTGGCACGAGTGTTGCCATTATATGGAACTTACAAACATACTACTATGTGGTATTTACCATGGTATATGTCCAAATGCAGTCCCAATGACACCTTACGTAAAATTACCAATTGATCATGACTAAGAAATACACAACTATTCCATACTCTTTTTATAATGCTCAAATTTGAACCTTTGTGATGATAATACAATGGTACTCGAGTAGCATTTACATCATACTCTTAAGTGCGTCCAAAAATACCATGGTACATCTCCAAAAAGCTGCACCACCACTGTACTTTTGTATAAGTGCCTTTGCGGCGTGAAGATGGAAACCGTTTTGTTAATAATTGGCTTTGGATGGAAACATAAACGAGCTTCGCTAATCCTGGTAATCTACAGCGCTGGGATATGATGGAAAACAGCACTGAACAGCGCAGCCACAGCCACAACACAGAAAGAAGCTCAGCCGCAGAAACATGCGCACGCCATAAAAACTGGATCAGTACAAGCCGCTGGTCCCACCAGATGCACACGATCTCAACGCAACAATGCTTCCGTGCAACAAAGGCGCACTGCTTTCCGATGAACTTACCAATGGGTGGGTGCGGTGGTTTTGTATCCCTTCTCGTTCGTGCACTCCCTGCCGTGCACAGCAGGGCGTGAAGCGGCTTCTCCTCGCTGGGTGCGCGGCGAGAGCAGCGCAGTCCGTGGTGCATGTACCGGTGTACGCACGCCTGCCTCCGCAGAGCGCAGAAGTGTAACCCAACAGCCGCAGCCCGGGCTCCGCCGCAGCCCTGACAGCCCACCAGGACCAGGAGGACACATGGGAGCCTTCTGATCTTTGACTCGCACGGCACATAAGAGCCTCCGCTGATAGACAACATAAGTAGAAATGTACCCAACTACAGAAGGCCATACTTGCATTTCAAATTGAATGAGGTCCAGATTTAAATGGGAAAAAGAGCAGAACTAGATATGAAGGCGCATGAACGTTGAGCGCTCAGATTCGGAGTACCAGAAAACTCCGCGTGCAAAGTGAAAGCACAGGTGGGGTGTCTTAAAAATGAGAA